>NC_134880.1:52553943-52566443 GCF_041734735.1 Babylonia areolata | reverse complement strand
CTCTTCTCTGTCCCCCCCTCTCTCTCTATCCCCTCTCTCTCTTTCTGTCCCCCCTTTCTCTCTCTCTCTCTGTGTCCTCTCTATGTCCTCTCTCTCTGTGCCCCCCCTGTCTCTGTCCCCTCTCTCTCTTTCTCTCTATCCCCCCTCTCTCTCTTTCCTTTCTGTCCCTTTCTCTTTCGTTTTTTTTTTTTTTGTCTTTTTTTCCTCATCCTTCTTTTCTTTTTCTTCTTTCTTTCAAGTCCAACAACACCAAAAACATGTTGATAAATTATGATCAGATAACGTACAGTAAAACAAAATGAAAAGAAAGAAAGAAAGAAAGAAAGAAACCACGACAGCTGTTGTTATCCACTCGACAGTTGGTGTCTTTCGCTAGTAGTGAAGCTGCGTCAGGTGATAAACTAACAGTCCAGCTGAATGGTGATGTTAGTACATAGTACTATAGATCTTGGAGAGACTCGTGGTGTGAAGGTGAAGGTTGTTGTACCGTCTCACTTCTGAGAGGACGACGCGCAGGCGTGAGATTCCATTCATGGAGACGATGAGAGAACAGCGAGCTTGACAGTCGTGGACTACATGGACAATATTACCAGCGCGTTGAGTTACGTTGCTGTCAGGCATCCGCCGAGTAGATGCGGTGTGGCGTATATGGATTTGTCGGAACGCAGTGACGCCTCCTTGAGAAACTGAAAGATGCCACAGAGTCTTGGAGTTTTAACTCTCTCCATACGAACGGCGAAAGAGACGACGTTAACAGCGTTTCTCCCCAATTACCACCATCAAAATATAACAATCGGAAGGCTCTTACACTGAAGAGGTGAATGTTGACAAAGAATACCACAACTCTGACGACGGAAGCTAAAGGTTGGGTCATTCAGACACCCACTGGACATCCGAGGGGTCTGTGTAGAGGAGAAGAGAGGACTGGACGTACTGAGTGAGTTAATCCTTTGGCTTCTGGAGCTTGGTGACATGAGATCAGTGTTGTCTGAAGTTTTCACTGCGGAGACTACTACTTTTGCGTACTTCTCAGTGGTGTGATTGTGGCTTGATATTTGCTGGACGTCCTTGTTGTTTAACTCACTCAGTGCGGCCAGTCCTCTCTTATCCTCTACACAGACCCCTCGGATGTCCAGTGGGTGTCTGAATGACCCAACCTTTAGCTTCCGTCGTCAGAATTGTGGTATTGTTTGTCAACATTCACGTCTTCAGTATAAGAGCCTTCCGCTTGCAATATTTTGATGATGGTAATTGGGGTGAAACGCTGTTAACGTCGTCTCTTTCGCCGTTCGTATGGAGAGAGTTAAGCCTTGTCTTTATTTCTCCAAGTGACAGTCCTTCAAGGCGGTGTTATACTTGTCAGCAGCAATGAAGGGGTTAAGTGTTTGCTGTCTTAGCTAGGTGTTTTTTTTTTTTCCCTGAAGAACAATCAGTTCCAGTTGTCCTGTTTTTTCTGTAAGTAGGATATTGTGTGACATTTTCCAAAGTCAGATAAATACTGTTGTTGAAATCAAGATAAAAAAGTAGTAACGAAAAGAGAATCCAGTTGAAAGCTTCTGTACTCTTGTCTGGAAGGCAGTCTTGTCCTCTGTCTGTCTGTCTGTCTTGTCTATCTGTCTGTCTGCCTGTCTTTTCTCGCCCACTCTCTCTCGGTGTGTGTGTGTGTGTGTGTGTGTGTGTGTGTGTGTGTGTGTGTGTGTGTGTTCGTGAGCGAATATGTTTTATTCAGGTGACATGTGGTCATTAAGCATTCCCAAAAGGAGGGTGACAGAGTGAGAAAGGAGGCGGGGAGTGAAAAGAGAGAGAGAGAGAGATGCACTGACAGACACAGACCGTCAGAGACAGAAACGAGACACAGACACAGAGTGAGGCACAGACAGACAGGGGCACCAACAAAGACACACAAACACAGACCTTCAGATACAGACAGACAGACAGGCAGGCGGGAAGATCGATAGACACACACACACACACACACATGCAGACACAAGCGATCAGAGACAGGGAGGGAGACACACATGCAGACAGACTCGGAGATCAACAGCTACATACGTTCCGTCAGAGACAGAGAGTGGGGGTACAGAGGGAGGCACACAGACACAGACTTTCAGATACAGACAGACAGACAGACAGACAGGAAGATCAACAGAGACACACATACAGACACAAACCGTCAGAGGAGAACTCAGACAGACAGACGATGAGATCAACATGTACATACATGTCAGAGAAGAGAGAGCTGGAATACAGAGGGAGACAACGCAGACACAGACACTGAAAGACATAGAGGAAGACAGACACACGGACAGACAGCGAGGGAGGAGACCCCCCCGCCCCCACCACCACCACCACCACCACTCCCCTCAACTCCCTGGCCCCCCCAACATCAGAACAACCCGTGTGACCTTTCCACAGAAGTCGCCGTGTGTGTCGTCTTTTCGGAGCACATCGGTAGTTTTAGATCATCAGTCAGAGTCTCCCCCCCCCAGCCCCCCACCCCCAACCCCACCCCAACCGATCACAGGCGCCTGGTGTCGGCACTTTTGTGTCCTGTGTTGGTGGCAGTGTTGCCATTGCCAGTCACGGTAACATTCAGGAAGAAGAGGGGGCCGTTGAGAAAGGGCAACATCATTACAGAGCCAGGATGATGACGACTTGCTGAGGAAAGGAGAAGAATATTATAGGGGAGGGATGATGGGGAGCGATGGGAGGTCGGGGAGGGGGGGGGGGAGGGGGATAGTGTCTGGTGAGGGGATGGGGGAGGGATGTAAGAAGCGGTGGGAGACTTGGTGGCTAGAAAGGGGGGGGGGGGAGAAGCTATCAGATACCTATCTGACGTCTTCGGGCAGTGCCAGCATGGGATTGTCACATCTCGCCATGGATTGACACGCGGATTTGTTATCGTGTGTGTGTGTGTGTGTGTGTGTGTGTACGTGTGCATGTGTGTGTGTGTGTGTGTCCGTGTGCATGTGTGTGTCGAAAACAGGTTGTGTAATTGTGCTTGCTTTGCAGCAGTCCGTTGGTTCATTTGCACAAAGCTGCTGTTTATTTGGCATAAAGGTTATATTTATTGGTAAAACAAACAAACATTACGCAATTACAAGATAATGACACGAACATCGACAAGTTCACTGCCATATTTTGGTGTTGCTTTGTTTTGAAATTTTGACGAATCGTGAATATTCTCTCATTAACCTTTCTTTCTTTCTTTCTTTTGTTGTTGTTGTTTGTAGGTGTTTATCGATTTCTCATATCCTCCTTTTGTTGTGTGATAGAGCGACTGTCCAATTGAGACAATTCGGTTCTTCATTAAATCGAAGAAACTTGTCATGTTCGTGGAGGAAAATATTGTTAGGGATGTAAGTGGAGTGCCTCAAACACATATTTACCAGTGACATCGAACTAACTGCCAGGATATTGCCATGGAGAAAAGCCAGGGGATCGGGGTGTGGGGACATGTCACTAGAAGGACAACAACACGTAAATGAGCGAGTGTTTGTTTTGGGGGCGTGCTGGGATTGGAACCCAAATCTTCAAAATGCGATCCAGACCTTCAACCACCCAAACTGTGCCAGAACGACAGCACACAAAAGCAGAGCCGCGAGAATTCCAGGTGTTGTGTTAGATGCCAAGGATTCGATCTCGCAACATTCAGTATACAAGCCTAGCACGCACAAAGTTGAAAAAAAGGAAGAAAAATGAAAAGAAAAGAAGATGCAGTTCGTTGTGAAAGTGGGTCTGTACAAGGTTTCCTGCCTTAGAAAAAAAAAAAAAAAACATTATTCGTGTATTTATTGCTGTGTTCATTTATTTATTCATTCAATTTTGGTTTTGCTAATTTCAGGGTATTTGTTTACTCTTGTCACTTATTAATTGTTGACATTCGTCGTTCTGAAGAGATCATTTTGTAAGCTGCACACCTATCTGCGGTAGTTGACGTCTCTATTGCTCAACCGTGAATGACTGGTGGGGTTTCGGATGTAATCCGGCTTCTGTTGTCACGGTTCTGAAAGGTAACGTGTGTGGGTGGAGAAAGCGGCAAGCCATTCAGGAGACAGGGTATTGTGAGTGATAGATGGCATCTGCCGTGCTGCGGAGAATGTGTGGATGATTTATTCTACACGAAGAAGTCAGTTTGAGAGATTTATCTGTTTTGCGGGTCTTGAAAACAGGTTTTAGTTGTTTGAAGTCGGTTCGTGTGGATTTGTCTGTGGGGGGGTCGGGGGGGGGGGGGGGAGGCAGAGACAGAGACAGACAGACAGAGAGAGAGAGAGAGAGAGAGAGAGATTGATACTGTGAAAAGTACGTGAAGCGTGGTATGCACAGACCAACTTGGATCGTGCACAATGTAAGAGTGTAACGATCCAGGTGATTCACTCTTTGACGGCAGTTTTAGTATCGTACATCTGCACAACTGTGGAAACCACAGCTATGGACAAGCCATACCACACAGTTCCTGAGAGCACAGTGTAAACGAATAGTGCCCCAGCACCGATCCGCGGAGTACACCCACTTCAGTCGGGGAAAGGTTACCATCACTCCGAAAATTGAAGCATCCATGAGAAACAATCACACCTGGAGAAGAAAATCTCTAAGGACCTAATTATAGATTTCCAAAGGTTACCTGTAATCCAGCGAAAAAGAAATCGAACGGTTCATTGTGTCAGACGCGGCGCTGAGATCACGTAATCGTGCTCTCGAAAGCTGCAAGGAGAATGAGGAAGCATAACCTCGCTTTTCTTCTGTGTTTTTCACCTTCTGTACCCCCCATTGTGATCTTTCCTCTTTCGCCTGGATGTTGCAGGGCCTGTTGGTATTCATTTCTCTATGATCAACACTTGAACAAACAAACAAACAGCAACAACAACAACTACTACTACAACACACACACACACACACACACACACACACACACACACACATACACACACACAACGGATGCAACTTTGCACAAATCATATCAGCATGCACTTGCAAAACTTCATTCGCCAAACGTTTTACCTGTATTTTGTGATTTCTTTCTTTTTTTCTGTTTTTGTTTTGCTGATATCATAATTATTGTTTGTTTTCTTTAATGTTTGTTCTCTGCTGCAAGCAGAATACGTAAAGGGTGAATCATCATGATCGATGAGTCCAACTCGCCTTCTGTCTGTCTCTGTCTCTGTCTCTTTCTTTCTCTCTCTCTCTCTTATATTCCTAACCTTCCAAATTGTGACTCCGGTGTTGACATGCAAATCATTACCGTGTTCTTTTCCATTAATTTATTCTTTCTGTCTTTCCTTTTTCAATAAAAACAAATCCCAACAACAAAATTGCTGCATGTATTATTACATCACCAGCGGCCGACGTGTCATGTCAGTCAGGTGATTCTGACAACAAACAACAAAAAACGAACAGGACGGGGTGTGGGGGGTGGGAGAGGAAAGCGTGTCCAGGTGCCTGTGTGTGTGTGTGTGTGTGTGTGTGTGTGTGTGTGAGTGCGAGTGCGTGTGTTGAGAGAAGAAGGCGAAATCAGGCTGGTCTTTCCACTCCCACCCCCCTTACCGACCCCCCTGTCCTCTTCCCCTCCCTACCCCCCACCCCCACCCCCCGAGCCCCCCAACCTTCCAATACACCCCCCTGGCCCCCCCCCCCCACGCTCCCCCCCCCCCCCCCCCCCCCCCCCCCCCCCCCCGTGACGGCGCTGAGCTTGCCCCCAACACCCCAGCTCCCTCATCCATCTTACCTTCTCTCTGTCTCAGTCTTCTCAGGCTCTCTCTCCCTGTCTTTCTCTCTCTCTCTCTCCCTCTCCTCTACCCTACAACCCCTCCTTACCTCCCCAGGCCCCGCCCCTCCCCCTTCCCCCGCCCCCTAAGATGTGGGGGGAATCAATACTGGCTTCTGTGTCAGTGCCCAAGCCTTCCTCCTTCCCCCCCTCACCCCCTCCTCCCCCGCCTGCTTTCTGGATCGAACGTTGCAGACGCAGCAGCCGACGACACACTTTGCACACCCCCCCCTCCCCCACTTCTCAGCCCCTCTATCCCCACACTCACTCTCTTCCTCCCCTCCCCCCACACCTGCACCCTTTCCCCCCCTCCTCTCCTCTCCTCTCCCCTCCTCGAGCCAGCTCCTCTCTTCCTCCCCCTATCGTACCCCCTCCCCAAACCCCCCCTTTTTACTCTTGTAATGTCCCTTCGCTTCCCCCGACCCCCCACCTCCTTCCCCCCCCCCCATCACTCTCTCGCCCCTCTCCCTTTCTCTCCCTTCCTGCCCCCCCTCCTCCCCCCCCCTTCTCCTCTCCCCTCCCCCCTCCCCCCCCAATCCTGCGAGTCCAGCGTTCAGTCATTACTGCCTGTGCACCCTCATCGATTTTTTTGTGCTTTTTTCCAATCACTGGTGCTCAGTCACTTTACGGCCCGGCTGTTGCCTGCCTTGCAAGACTGGAAGAAGGGAGGAGTTGGGGCCGGGGGGGGGGGGGGGGGAGGGGAGGGGGGGAAGAGATGGAGGGATGGAGTAACGAGAGTGGTGTTGGGGGAATGGAGGTAGGGAGAGTGAGAGAGAGAGAGAGAATGAGAGAGACTCGTGAGTGTGTTTTGGAGACAGAATGTTGGGAGAGAGATAGAAGAGAGAGAGAGAGAGCGTTGAAGAGAGGCTTGTTACTGAGAGAGAGAGAGAGAGAGAGAGAGAGTGTGTGTGTGTGTGTGTGTGTTCTGGACACACAGAGAGAGAAGGGCGACAGAGTGATGAGTGGGATGAGAGGGAGAAGGGTAAGGGAGAGAGAGAGTTTTACAGATATTTGTGAGCATATTTTGGAGAGAGACAGACAGACAGACAGAGACGGAGAGAGAGAGGGGGGGGGGGAGTGACAAAGAGCTGAGACAGGAAGAAGAGAAAGGGAAAAGGGAAGAGCGAGATTTAATAATAATAATAATAATAATAATGGATACTTATATAGCACACTATCCAGAAATCTGCTCCAGGTGCTTTACAAAAACGCTTTTGTTAACATAAAACATTATATCTGTGTTACATACACACACCAAAATGTGACTACACACACACACACACACACACACACACATACACACGCACATACACACACACATACTCACACTAACACACACACACACACTGCATACATACATTTTAACATACAGCTACCCAAACACATACGCACACATAGGCAGGCACAAACTTACATTGAGAGTGTGTGAGGAAGATGGGGGATAGAGAAAGAGAGAGAGAAGGAGAAGAGAGAGAGAGAGAGAGAGAGAGTTATGAGGGTTTGAGAGGAGGGGGTGAGGTAGAGGAAGGAGACTTGCATGGAGACATAGAAGCGCGCGATATAATGGAAGAAGGGACAGAGGAGAGAAGGGATGGGGGTGGGAGGGGGGCGCGGGGGGTGGTGGTGACAGTGTTGAGACAGAGACAGACGAGAGGGAGGAGGAGAGAGTTGAGAGGTAGTGTGTGTGTGTGTGTGTGCGTGTATGTGTTTGTGTGTGTGTGTGTGAGAGAGAGAGAGAGAGGGAGAAAACAGAGAGAGAGGCGGGGGGATGAAAGATTATTGAGAGAGACAGAGAATAAGATAAGATCGCGGAGAGATATTTGTGTGTGAGGGAGAGGGGAGGGAGAGAGAAAAGAGAGAGTTAAAAAGAGATAGACAGAGAGAGAGATATTGGGGGGGGGGGATATAAAAGGAGAAGGGGAAATAGAGAGGGGTTAGAGTAGAGAGAGAGGGAGAGAGAGGGGGGGTGAGAGAGAAAGGAGAGAGAAGAGAGAAGAGAGAGAGAGGAAGCAAAGGGTGAGAAAAAAGAGAGAGGGAAGAACAGGACAGAAGTGCAGAGGGGGGGAGGGGAAGAGAGGGAGAAAGGGGGAACAGGGAGAGAGAGGGAGAAGGGAGAGTTGAGAAAGAAAGGAACACAGAGAGAGGGAGAAAGGAGAGTTGAGAAAGAAAGGAACACAGAGAGAGGGAGAGACATGGAGGAGGAGGGACGTGGAGGGTGTGAGGTGGGTGGGGGGTGGGGGGCATTGTTGACGGGTGTTTTTCTACTTCTTCTTCCCTTCAAGTGCTGCTGCAGCGCTTGCCTTTCGCGTTCCGTTCCTGCTTCATTTAGTGTGTCTTTTTATTGTCACTGCATGCCTGTCTGTCCGTCCGTCTGTCTGTCTGTCTGTCTGTCTGTGTCTGCCTCTCTGCCCTGCCTTCGTCTTTCATTCTCTGTCTGTGTGTCTGTTTGTTCGTCCGTCCGTCTGTCTGTCTGTGTCTGCCTCTCTGTCCTGCCTTCGTCTTTCATTCTCTGTCTGTGTGTCTGTTTGTTCGTCCGTCTGTCTGTCTGTCTGTGTCTGCCTCTCTGCCCTGCCTTCGTCCGTCTGTCTGTCTGTTTGTCTGCCTGCATTCATCTCTCATTCTCTGTCTGTCTGTCCGTCTGTCTGTGTCTGTCTACCTGTCGGCCTTCATCTTTCATTCTTTGTCTGTCTGTCTGTCTGTCTGTCTGTCCGCTTGTCTGCCTCTCTGCCTTCATATTTCTGTCTGTCTGTCTGTCTGTCCGTCTCTGTCTGCCTCTGTACCTTCATCTCTCATCCTCTGTCTGTCTGTCTGTATATCTGTCTGACTTTGTCTGTCTCTTTGCCTTCACCTCTCATTCTTTGTCTGTCTGTCTGTCTGCCTGTGTGTCCGCTTGTCTACCTCTGTGCTTTTCTGCCCGTTTATTTCTCTCTGTTTCTTCCTCTGTTTGCTGTCTGTCTCTGTTCCCTTTCGTAAGCCTGTATCAGTCTCTCTGTTCTGACTGTCTCTCTCTCACTCTCTCTTCGCCTCTGGTGTTCCTCTTATCTCTTTATGTTTATCCGTTTCTGTCTCAGATTGTCAGTATATCTTTCTCTGTCTGTCTGTTTCTAACTGCCTTCCTGTCTGTCTGTCTGTCTGTCTTTCTTTCTCCCTGTGTCTACCTATCTGTCTGTCTGTATATATGTATGTATCTCTCTCCCCCCCCTCTCTCTCTCATTCTCTGTCTCTGTCTGTCTGTCTGTCTGTCTCTCTCTCTCCTGTGTCTTAATCGCTTTCTTGCTCTTGGTCCCGTCCTTAATTATTCAGTGTTTGTCCTGTCTGCACCGTGCCTCTGTCACTGTCTCTCGACAGGTTCGACAGTCCCGGGGGACATTAATTAAGACTTGCTTGCGCGAGAGTGTCTTTTTTTTTTCTCCCCCTTTTTTTTTCATTTTTATTTTAGTGTGTGTGATTTTATTTTATTTTTTTTTGTTTGTTTGTTTTGTTTTGTTTGTTTCTCTTTGTTTTGTTTTGCGGAAGCTCCATGTCTGATGAGGATCGAGGGAGGAAGAATGTTGGTGATGATGATGATGATGATGATGAGAGAGAGGTGGGATGGATGGATTTGGGCGTGAGGTGGGAGGGGGGCGAGGACGTAGGAGGATGGGAACGGTTCGGAGGTGTGTGGGGGTGGGGTGGGGGGTGGGGTGGGTGGTGGTGGTGATAGAATGAGATTGGAGTGGGCGGGATGTGTGGAGGATGGGGGGTGGGGGGGGTGAGGATGATGATAAGGTGATGGTGGGAACTTGGGTTATGCGCGTGCATCACAAAGAAACTAGATGTTAGAAACTTGACTTGGCGGTATTATCATGATGCGCACTTGCATGAACTTAAATGAAGGGGTAGGAATAGCTTACGCAGAGAGACAGAGAGACCGGAGTGGGGGGGGGGGGGTGTAGAGGAGAAGGGAGCGGGGGGGGGAGAGAGAGAGACTCAAGACGTGAGTTGAAAGCCCCTATCGCAACATGAAAGCGTGGATCAAGTCCTCCCTTTAAGCTTACATCGCAGCATGAATGTATAGCTCCAACCCTCCTTTTTAAGTTCACATCGCAGCATGAAAGCATAGCTCCAACCCTCCTTTTTAAGTTCACATCGCAACATGAAAGTATGGATCTAGCCCTGCCTTAAAGTTCACATCGCAACATGAAAGTATGGATCTAGCCCTGCCTTAAAGTTCACATCGCAACATGGAAGCGAAGACCTAGCCCTGCCTTCAAGCTGATATTGCAGTTCAGAAACATTGACCAGGTCTTCCCCTTTAAACATCCTGCAACATGTAAGCACGGATCTTTTCCTCTCTCTTTCCTGCTTCTCCCCTGCACCCCATTCCTTCCACCCGTTCACGCTGTTCGTACCCAGAGAAAGAGAGAGAAAGGGTTGGGGGTGGGTGGGGGGTGGGGGCAGACAGACAGACAGACAGACAGACTCAGATCCCAAGATGGTCAACTTTATTCACTTCAAGACTTGGTGTCTCGTGAAGGGGAATGTGAACAATTTATAACCAGTAATGAAATAATCATGAACAGTAAGATTGGAAGAAGATAACAATCGTGAAGATTATAAAGATTACAGGATACAAACAGACACGCAGAGACTGACAAACAAACAAACAGACAAACAGACCTCAAGTGTGTTTTTTTCTTGAAAGCTGGGCGTCGGTAAAGGAGAGGGAATTAAAGGGTTCTTGCGACTCCTGTCAAAATCCTGAACACTGTTTTCCAGATTTTTTGGTGTTATTTTTGTTATTATTATTATTACTATTCTTCTTCTTATTATTATTATTTCTACTACTACTACTACTATTTTCTTTTTTTTTTTTCTTTTTTTTTTAGTTGGCTCGCCAGTGTCCCCACTTGTGCTGTTCAGACATTGCTAATGTGTTATGTGTTCGATACGATTATGTCTGTGTTATCGTCTCCCCATGTTGTGTTCCTGACCTTGTTAATTTGCTTTAAAGCCTCGTCATTGAAAACTTGTGAAAATATTTGGGTTATGTAACATGGCTGGGCTGCCTGCAATGAAGGATGGGAACAGTTCGGAGGTATGGGGGGGTGGGGGTGGGTGGTGGTGGTGGTGATAGAATGAGATTGGAGTGGGCGGGATGTGTGGAGGATGGGGGTGGGGGGGGCGTGGGGGGATGAGGATGATGATAAGGTGATGGTGGGAACTTGGGTTATGCGCGTGCATCACAAAGAAACTAGATGTTAGAGAAACTTGACTTGGCGGTATAATCATGATGCGCACTTGCATGAGCTTAAATGAAAGGGTAGGAATAGCTTACACAAAGAGAGAGAGAGAGACGGGGGAAGGGAGCGAGGGTGGAGACAGAGAGACTCAAGACGTGAGGGAACGGGGATGGGGCGGGGGGGGGGGGGAATCAAGAGAGCAGAAAAAAAGATGCTGACATGACAGGTTTCGGACAGAGAGGTAAATCCGTGCACGCTCAGTCTGGGACTGTTGTGTACAGAAGGTGATACGGTGTAATCCGCACAGGTGTGACTCTTTGCAATACCTGGGACCTTGGTGAGCAAGGTGTGCGCTGAGATAAGCACTGTCGACAAGTTTCTGTATATCCGTCTGTCTGTCTGTCGGTCTGTCTGTCGGTCTCTCTTGTTGTTTTTTTTCTGTTATGTTTTGCCTGTCTCTCTCCCACCTCTCTCTCTCTCTGTCTGTCTGTCTCTATCTCTGTCTCTCTCTCTCTCTCTTTCTCTGTCTGTCTCTGTCTCTCTCTGTCTGTCTGTCTCTCTCTCTCTGTCTGTCTGTCTGTCTGTCTCTCTCTTTGTCTGTCTCTATCTCTGTCTCTCTGTCTGTCTCTATCTCTGTCTCTCTCTTTCTCTGTCTGTCCCTATCTCTGTCTGTCTGTCTCTCTGTCTCTATCTCTGTCTCTCTCTCTTTCTCTGTCTGTCTCTGTCTGTCTCTATCTCTGTCTGTCTCTCTTTCTCTGTCTCTGTCTCTCTCCCCATTACACCCCCCCCCCCTCTTTCATACACACACATAATTTCTCTGACCCTCACTCTCTGACCCTCTCTATCTCAGTCTCTCTGTCTCTCTCTCATTTATATTACAGACAGTCTGACGAACGGGAGAGAACAAGAACAAGAACAAGAACAAATTATATTCTTTAAAGCGGCTACCAGCCCAGTAGGGAAGGGTCTCTTGCAAAAAGAGTGTACATCTTTGGTATGCGTTTCATGTCAATTAAGTAGTAACGTGAATAATTAGACCAAACTATTGTTAGTAAAGGTCAAATTACACATCTTCAAACCGTTGTCTATGACGAAGAGCATAGAAAAGATACATACTCAACTTTCTTATTTAAAAAAAAAAAAAGATCCATGTTTCAATATTTCAGTGTAATCTTGAGTAGTCCTGGTAAGTACTTGTTTCTGATACTGGTATATGAGGAACACACATGGATAAAGTGGTGTTCGGATTCAGCAACTTTACAGACTGTACATAAATAACTGGAACTGAAGTTGAGGGACCTACGCCATCCGAATCCTTTTACTGGTAACACACCAATTCGTAGTATCACAAGACAGTCACGGAAGCATCTTATATTCATGAATTCAAAATAGTTTGTTTTTTTTCACATTCAAAATCACTTTTGAACAATCTGTAAGTATCATAAGTGTCCTTACTCATTATATAACTGTTCCAGTCTTGTATAAAAACTCTCTGTCGGTCTTTGTTTTAACAA
>NC_134880.1:52546443-52548943 GCF_041734735.1 Babylonia areolata | reverse complement strand
GTGAGTGTCTGCTGGTGATGTTTGAAACTTTGTGTGTGTGTGTGTGTGTGTGTGTGTGTGTGTGTGTGTGTGTGTGTTGTTTGTTTGTTTGCGTGTGTGTGTGTGTTTGTCTCTGTGTGTTGTTTGTGCATGCGTGTGTGTGTGTGTGTGTGTGTGTGTGTGTGTTTGTCTCTGTGTGTATGTGTGTGTGTATGTGTTTGTCTCTGTGTGTATGTGTGTGTGTGTATGTGTTTGTCGCTGTGTGTATGTGTGTGTGTGTGTGTTTGTCTCTGTGTGTTGTGTGTGTGCGTGCGTGTGTGTGTGTGTGTGTATGTGTGTGTGTGTGTGTTTGTCTCTGTGTGTTGTGTGTGTGTGTGTGTTTGTCTGTGTGTGTGTGTGTGTGTGTGTGTTTTAATCTGTTAATCCATTCGTCCCAGGGGAGTTACCAGCATCAGCAGGTTTCTATGCCATACTGATGTAGGGGGAAAGAAACGCAGAAAATATACTGTTCCCCCGCCCCGCCCCCCCTCCAAATTACATATGGACACATCCGGAAATACTGTAAAAGTTACTTCCCTTTCTTTGCGGTTTATGCATTTGTAGGAACGGGGAAACCGTTTTGACGAGAAGTTTGTTTTGTTTTTTGTTTGTTTTTTGTTTTTTACGTCAGAGCAATACTCATGCGCAGGGCTCAGTGAGTTAAGGGTTGAACTTCAGACGATGTTTTAAAATGATGATTATTCGTTTCTAAAAGTACGGGTAACGTTTAACGTGCATCTGCCATGAGCGCAACTGTGAGGGTACGTTGGTGGTGGATTTTGACCGTATGGGGTTGAACATTTTTTGTTGTTTATACGTATTAAAGCGTTTGATCAAATGATGCGATTTGAGAATTTGAGAGAGAAGGAGCATAGAGACTCTAGTACGCTGGGTCGCTTTTGATTTGATAAGAATAAAGTAGACACATAAAATTACGTTCCAAATCGAATTTATCAACATGATAGTAGATGAATACTATTGAAGGAAAATAATGATTTCTTCCACATTATAAAATGACATCACAAAGATGCTTAGTGGATAAAAAATGGGGGGAGGGAGGGGGAGGGGATTGAAACGATATAAAAGACAATAAAACATCGCCAGTGGGGGCCATTTGAATTCTCGCTTAATATGAGGTTAACATTTCGTGATGCCAGATATTTGTCGGATTTCGTACCCTGCGGGTTCCTCCAGTGTCTTGGCAATGGCTGTGAAACTTCCCTGTACGGTATATGATGGAGAGACATCACTTAGTGAAGAGACGTTACGTTCCAGGTCTCTGTTGGAGAAAAAGATTGCAATCCAATGACTCCCAGAGGCTGTCGAGAAAGGGTGATATGAGAAACAGGAAGAACGAGAGAAAAAAAAAACACCCCAAAAAGCAACACAAAACAAGAAGAAAAAAAACCCCGAAAAAACAACACACAGAAATATATTGCAAAAGAAGAATAAATGACAGAATCTTATAATCTAATCGATCCGTGCACCATAGTCTTTAGGATCTTAAAGGATGAAAGGGAGGTCAAAACTATACAACGTGAGTGGTCAGCTGTATTGTTATAACTTCTTCTTCCGGATGATGCCCAGGGTCAGCTAGTTGACCATTATCCGCATGCTTACTTACTTTCTTACTTACTTATTTACTTACTGCCCCATATGCTCTGTAGCATGCGGGGCAGCAGCGAAGAAACCTCCACTCTTGTCTGTCTTGGGTCGGTCTTTGAATGATACCCCCAGGTGTGCTTCAGGGTTGGAGTTCTCCTTCTACTGTTCTGTGCCATGTGTTCTTTGGCCTTCTTTCTTCTGTTGCGTCTCTCTACCTTCTGGCGTCCAGTGAAGGGTTGTTGAGGTGATGTGACCCTACTGTCCTCACATGACGTGTTGTTCAGTCCACTTACACTGCCTTTTCATGATGATGGCCTCCGTGTCTCTCCATTGCACTGGGCGAGTTGTTGATCGGGGAGAGAACTGGGCCTGGTGATGATTCGCAGGACTCCTCGGAGGGAGGTTTTTTCGTGTGGAAGGTTGACAACTTCGTTAGATCACACTGCAGTATTATTACTCAAGTATATTCTAGTAAACGAGTTCTGGCACTTGCACAAAGAGCTGCTGTCCACTGCTGGATGACCGGATTATGAAACAGAACAACGTGGTAGAAGAGAACATTTGAGTCTCAGGGGATTGAGAAAACTCGAGTGCAAGGTTTTCCTGTGCGACAGATTTTTTTACGCTGGGGCGTTTGACAGGAACAAGGCAGGACATCACGACAGGATACGGCATGATGCAAATTCATGTAGCATCATGACTGGATAAGGACCCAAATGAGCAATGCACCTAAGTCTGGTGTGACGCAGTGTAACAGTGTAGTACAGGGGGGCGGGCGGGGGGGGGGGGGGGGGGGGGGGGAGAAAAAGAAAACGGTCCTGATTTTAACTCACAGTGCAGTGAATATACAATGCAATAATTGTCTCCACAAAAGGGT
>NC_134880.1:52533943-52541443 GCF_041734735.1 Babylonia areolata | reverse complement strand
GGGGGATCGGGGGGGGGGGGGGAGGGGGGGGGGGAGGGGGGGGTGGAAAGAGAAGATGGTAACGTAAGGGGAGGGAGGGGAGGGGGATGGAAATATGCAGGGAGGGAGGGAGGAGAGGAGAGGAGAGAGGGTGACGAGTTAGATGGTGAACGACTTTTCCAGACGAGTGTTTGTGTGTGTTTTAACATTAAAAAAAAAAAAAAGAAGAAGAAAAAGAACAAGAAAAAGAAACATTATACCAAGGAAACAGATTGTTTTCTTTTCTTTTTTCTTATTCTTTCTTTCTTTCTTTCTTTCTTTTTTTTTTAAAATGACCCAGATGCCTTTGAATGTTTCTTTGTTTTGTTTCTTTATTGTTTTCTTTCTTTCTTTTCAGAATTGCTACACGTATTCCATAAAAAAATAAAAAAAAATACCCCCTGATTCTTGAGTTCAGATCAGGACTCTCACAGCCACAGAACTGTCATTTCAATGCATGTGCATTTATCTTCACATCTGATTTTTGTGTGCGTACGTGTGTGAGTTTATTTCCATTCCCCTCCCCCCCCCTCTCTCTCTCTCTCTTTTATAGCTAATCGTTTAATCGTTTGTCAATTTTTTTTTTTTTTTTTTTTTTTTTTGTCTTGTAATTTTCTGTAGAATCAGATTACATTTTCAGCACGTTTTCATTGTTGTTGTCAGTCCATGATCAGGTCAGAAAATAGGACGTGTATGAAAAGAAATCTTATTGCTGGGTTGGTTTGTGCGTGTCGTGGAGGAGAAAGTATATGTGCGTGCGTATGTGTTTATGTGTGTGCGTGCATGTGTGTGTGCGTTAGCGCGCGAGTGTGTGTGTGTGTGTGTGTGTGTGTGTGTGTGTGTGTGTGTGTGTGTGTGTGTGTGTGCAGTTTTAAGAATTGATTTTCCTTCCTTGAACAGGTCGAATGAAAAACAAGACAACGAAGTAGACATTTTTTCATTCAATACTGAATAGCTATTAAAGCATAATTGAACTGTTGTAGAAAAAAAAGAGAAGATTATTATTGCTTCACTTTCGAAAACAGAAAATCGATTTTTTTAAAAAGAAAATTAGTATCATATGAGGAATGGTAATGAAAACAAGACATTGCTTTGCATTTTATTGCCAGCATTATTGTTTTGAATCAAGGACCATCTGCTCTAGTTGCTGTGCCCGGGAAGAACGGCATTGTGTGAAACTTGAAGCAGTGCCAGACTGCCCGGGCAAGTATATATGTTTGTTTGTTGGAAAGGAAGCACATTTAAGCCTGTAGGTATCGTGTAACGGTGTAATGAGAAGTTTCAACCCAGTTGTGTAGGTTCTCGTCTGATGACACCCAAGAACACATTCGTACGCACATCAGTGCACGTGCGCACGCGTACATGTACACATATTCGCGCACGCTTGCTTGCGCGCGCACGCGCGTACACACACACACACACACACACACACACACACACACACGATCGTGCCCGCGAGAGAGGGGGCGGGAAAGAGGGAGGGGGATGGAGCGGAGGAGGGGGGAGGCTTAGAGAAAGAAAAGAGAGCGGCAGCTTCCACGAATTCCTATCTGTGGTCTTTTGAGTTGTTTATTATTATTGTTATTATTGTAGTAGTTGTTGTTGTTCCAAGGAATATGTTGTTGTTTTTTTCCTTTACGCTCGGGGTGCCGTATTCCGTATGTTAGTGGGGAACGTGTTGCTTGCAGGGTATTGTTCTTGTTTAAATCAAAACCACCCCCACTGGAGTCTGTCCACACTCCACACGTGCATACGTACACACAGGACTTTGCGGTGGTTGTTCCGGACACGTTGACCTGGAATAAATGGGAGATGTGGGAGGGGGGGGGGGTGCGGCAGTTGGGTGGCAGTGTGGGGAGGGGGGGGGGGGGCGAGAAGGGGGTGGGGGGTCCCCATCTCTAATCCCTTCAGGCGTTGCCTGGAATCGAACCGCAGACCCGCTAGGTAAATATCGGACATGCACTGTCGAGCTGGACTTGTCGTTCAGATGGTCAGTTTCCGGGCCAAGTTTGGGTATTGACTCCGGGTATTGGCCGGGGGTTGTGTGTGGGGGCGGTGTGACATTCGGGTGTGGGAAGGGAAAGGGGGGGGGGTGAGGGTGGAATTGATGATGATGATGGTCTCAGTTGGGCTACTACTGCGGATGGACACGATGGAGAGAGAGAGAGAGAGAGAGAGAGAGAGAGAGCATAATGAATCACCATGGTATGAGTGAGAGAGTTCTGTTACGCCGCTGTAAACACCGAAGCGCTAGGATAATGATTAAGATGGACAGGCACTTTGCGAGTGCCTCCCTCCCACACCCATACGCACGCACCCACACCACCAATGGATTTTCTGTCCACTGCCCCCCCCCCCTCCCCTTCCACCCCCCTCCCCTTTCCCTATCACCTTCCCCCACTCCGTCACCCGCACGGACATTGAATGACCAGCCCGTTGCTGTTATTATTATTATTATTATAATTATTATTACCGTTGCGGACGCGAGGACGGACTATCAGACTGACTAGGAAGTGACCGACTGGTGGCGCTGCGGTCTCTGCTGACGTCACGGGTATCATTACCCAGCTTCCGGCGTCGTGGTCAGTCAATCAGTCCGCGCCACGAGACCTCCGCTGGTCACGTCTTTTGGTGGCTGCATAAACCTGCATAGTGGCGCCATAGACACACATAGAAACAAAGCATGACATTTCAGGCAGCGGCTGGCGTTAAAACAAAGTGAAGTTCGAAGTGTATACATGACGTAACGAGCAGGAAGACGAGAGGAAAAAGACAAGAGACCCCCACCATGTATGACAGTCGTGTTCGACTAGGACCATCGGAACAGCAGAGAAGGCAACAGTAGCTGTTTCAAGTATCTGGGCTGGAATTTGATTGTAGTGGAGAATGTCTTGTCCAAGTTACCCCCCCCCCCCCCCCCACTCTCTCAGCCAAGAGGGTTTTAGGACAGTCTGCGTTGGGATGGTTCCCCAAAGGCCAACTAGCCCCCAAGGCTGCAGTACTACGAGCCAGTGCAATTTTGCCTCTTAGTTTGAGAGTCTTAGTCCCTCACAAAAGACTAAACTGCTTAGTAAATGACTTTCCACTGTACTGGAGAAACCATTGATCATACAGCTCTCACTTTGCTGTTGGCCCAATTGTGGGTAAGCTTGTGTCCATCTGTAATATTAGCTGATCATAGACCTTTTTAGTGATGTAAACAGATATCTCAGTAAGTAAACATGGCACTCTTGCTGCTTGTCCTTGACAGCAATGATTGTCGTTATTCCTGTTGTTGTTGTTTTGTTTTGTTGAATTTGTTGTTGAGGTTGGTTTGAGTGCTAAGACCTCCTCTCGCGACTTGACTTCCTTTACTTCCCTCCCGACCACAGGGACCACCTGCAGCTTTTAGGGCGCGGGCAAGCAAAACGTTACCCGTCAGCTGCTCATTTCCACCATCGGCAAAAAAGTTTGTGTGTTTTTCCTCTCGACATAGTTACGCTCTTCACGGCTTCGTGGCGACGACAAAGAGGTCCAGAATTGGTCTCTCTGTGACGGGCGCAATAGCCGAGTGGTTAAAGCGTTGGACTGTCAGTCTGAGGGTCCCGGGTTCTAATCACGGTGACGGCGCCTGGTGGGTAAAGGGTGGAGATTTTTACGATCTCCCAGGTCAACATATGTGCAGATCTGCTAGTGCCTGAACCCCTTCGTGTGTACATGCAAGCAGAAGATCAAATGCGCACGTTAAAGATCCTGTAATCCATGTCAGCGTTCGGTGGGTTATGGAAACAAGAACATACCCAGCATGCACCCCCCCGAAAACGGAGTATGGCTGCCTACATGGCGGGGTAAAAACGGTCATACACGTAAAAGCCCACTCGTGTGCATACGAGTGAACGCAGAAGAAGAAGAAGAAGGCCTCTCTGTTATGTATCAGTCCTGATCTTGATTTACATTTTATGGAGACGGATAAACTTCACTAGCGGGCCAAAACAACAGCAACAGCAGCAGCAGCAACAACAACAAAAGGCACGGCAGACACCTTAAGTTTCCTGAATGAATAAATGAATAAGTTGAGGACAGTTGTGCGTTTTTGTTTCATGGAATGTGTCTAGACGTGCGGACGGATCCATATACGCCACACCACATCTGCTTTTTCTTTTTTTTCTTCTCAAATATATATTCAACGTGTATTGGGGGACAGATGACCGTAAGGCACACCATAGTCGCATCATCACCCCCCTCAACCCACTCACCCAACTTCTCGTCGTCCACAGCTACCACAACCACGTCACCACTTACATTTACTTACCATTGCAGGAGTGCAGTAGACAGGACCAGGAAGACCGCGTCTTCCCACTTTGTCTAGAAGCCCGTCCACCCCACCCCCCTCCCCATATATCCAACCCCCCACCCCTGACCCCCTCCGACCATTTCCTGGCGGGGTGGGTGATGGCGGAGAGAGGCCGGGCAATGAGACCCTGATCACGTCCAGGTCCTTGGTCCTTGGCCCCGAGGGGCTGACAGGCAGTGTGTGTGTGCAGTGGGGTGGTGTGGGGGAGGAAAAGCGCCGGGGGGGTTGGTTGGTTGGTGGGTTTGGAGTGGGAGTCACCGACTGGCAGGCAAGGTGACATTTTTCAAAGTCTGTTGTGTTGCAACATGTATGTAAAAAGCTCGCTGTGTTGCAGCGCGTAATAGTGTAAAAAGCTCGTTGCGTTGCAACGCGTAAAAGTGTAAAAAGCTCGCTGTATGTATGGCAGCGCGTAAAAGTGTAAAAAGCTCGCTGTGTTGCAACGCGTAAAAGTGTAAAAAGCTCGCTGTGTTGCAACGTGGAAAAAGCTCGCTATGTTGTTGCAACGTGGAAAAAGCTCGCTGTGTTGTTGCAACATGGAAAAAGCTGGCTATGTTGTTGCAACGTGGAAAAAGCTGGCTATGTTGTTGCAACGTGGAAAAAGCTGGCTATGTTGTTGCAACATGGAAAAAGCTGGCTATGTTGTTGCAACATGGAAAAAGCTGGCTATGTTGTTGCAACGTGGAAAAAGCTGGCTATGTTGTTGCAACATGGAAAAAGCTGGCTATGTTGTTGCAACGTGGAAAAAGCTGGCTATGTTGTTGCAACGTGGAAAAAGCTGGCTATGTTGTTGCAACGTGGAAAAAGCTCGCTGTGTTGTTGCAACATGGAAAAAGCTCGCCATGGTGTTGCAACGTGGAAAAAGCTGGCTATGTTGTTGCAACATGGAAAAAGCTGGCTATGTTGTTGCAACATGGAAAAAGCTGGCTATGTTGTTGCAACATGGAAAAAGCTGGCTATGTTGTTGCAACGTGGAAAAAGCTGGCTATGTTGTTGCAACATGGAAAAAGCTGGCTATGTTGTTGCAACGTGGAAAAAGCTGGCTATGTTGTTGCAACGTGGAAAAAGCTCGCTGTGTTGTTGCAACGTGGAACAAAGCTCGCTGTGTTGTTGCAACGTAGAAAAAGCTCGCTGTGTTGTTGCAACGTGGAACAAAGCTCGCTGTGTTGTTGCAACGTGGAAAAAGCTCGCTATGTTGTTGCAACATGGAAAAAGCTCGCTATGTTGTTGCAACGTGGAAAAAGCTCGCTATGTTGTTGCAACATGGAAAAAGCTCGCTATGTTGTTGCAGCATTGAAAAAGGCTCGCTGTAGTGTCATGTGTGTGTGTACGTGTCTGTCCGTGTCCCTCCTCCCACACACACCCTCTGTGTGGACCTGTTCCTCTGTTCTTCTCTTCTTCTCTGCACTTTTTTTTTCACTTTGTTCTACTTCCTCCCTGCCACCATCACCCCCTTCCCCCTCTCCTCCTCCCCCTCCTCCTCTCCCCCCTTCCCCCCACAGCAGTCCCCTCGTTTTTGTTCCTCCCCACACAGAGAGACAGAGAGAGAGAGAGACAGACAGACAGAGAGACAGAGAAAGAGACAGACAGAGAGAGACTTAGAGAGAGAGAGAGACAGACCCGGAGAGAGAGAGAGAGAGAGAGAGAGAGAGAGAGAAACTTAGAGACCTAGATATATACACTTAGAGAGAGAGAGACAGAGACAGTTAAAAAGAGAGAGAGAGAGAGAGATGAAAATCAAAGTCGGTGGTGGATTATGAGCTGGAGATTTTTAAGAATTCGTTTTTATGTGAGACCCCCCCCACATCTCCCCCCCCCCCCCCCCCCCGCCCCCCCCCCCCACACACACACACACAGACACATACCCCCTGCCCCCCCCCCCCTCCAAAGAAAAGGAAAAAAGTTAAAAAAATTATAAAAAAACAACCACCAAAAAAACAAAAAGAAAAAAATACAGCCTGACTTTGATGCGCGCCACCTCATGTCAACCAACACAGTATCGGTCTTCCACGACCATGGAAACTTCATACCTGATTAATTTTTATTTCACTCAGGGGTGTCTATCACACCTCTTGCTAATCACGTTCTGCCGTGTGAATTCAGCTGGAGGAACAAATTACTTGCTGCTGCGAGCGCAAGGTTGTTCCAGTGGATGATGATACATGGATGAAGAATGACGCGAAACATACTGTTGTTGTTTATGTCTAATATATATATATATATATATATATTATAATTCTGGTTCAGTTCAGTTCAGTTTTATAGTTCAAGTCAGTTCACGTCTGCAGTTCTGTTCAAATTTCTTCTTCTTCTTCTTCTTCTTCTTCTTTTTCTTCTTCTTCTTCGATCTCGGGCTGCAACTTCCCCCGTTCACTCGTATGTTCACGAGTGGGCTTTTACGTGTATGACCGTTTGTACCCCGCCATGTAGGCAGCCATTCTCCGTTCTCGGGAGTATTACTTCTTTCAAAGTTGCTTTGACGTGTTTAGCCTTTTAGCGAAGGCGGACAATAAGGGCTAATTAAGCAAGTTCTTGTTAACGTATGACGAAAAGGAAAATCATTCAGAATCTGTTTCAGACACTAACAACAACAACAACAACAACAAAAGACATTCCAATAAATAGAATAGCAATCAGTCATGCACTCAACAACTTGAGACTGTCAGTCACACATCACACATGCACATACCATTAAACTAATTTAACTTTACACACCAGGGAAAAAAAATCGATAGTTCTTTTTTTTTATGATTTCCAGAAGGCTGGGATACTTTTCATGATTATGTCTCTTCTCCTCTCCCCCCCCCCCCCCCCCACACCCCCTCTCTTTCACTCCCTCTCTTTCTCTCTCATTCACTCACTCTGTCTCTCTGTCTCTCACACACACACACACACACACATACACACACTTTCGCGCGCACACACACACTCGCATACACACTCTCACAAACGCGCGCACTCGCGTGAACACAAACAATGACATACATACACATGCCCATACAAAAACACACGCACGTGTACACACACACACACACACACACACACACACACACACACACACACACACACACACACACACTACGCATCAAACTCATTCTAAACTTGCATCTGCAGGTCTGGGTTTTTTTTTGGTTTTTTTGTTTGTTTGTTTT
>NC_134880.1:52468943-52528943 GCF_041734735.1 Babylonia areolata | reverse complement strand
GGACAGAGGGTAGTGGGGTTGTGGGGGAGGACAGAGGGGGAAAGTGGGGGTTGTGGGGGAGGAGAGAGAGAAAGTGGGGATTGTGGGGGAGGAGAGAGGGTAGTGGGGGTTGTGGGGGAGGAGAGAGGGTAGTGGGGGTTGTGGGGGAGGAGAGGGGGTTGTGGGGGAGGACAGAGGGTAGTGGAATGACTGAACGAATGAATGGTTGGGGAGGGGGTTGGCGAGTGAGTGAACTGGAGAGAAGCAGGGGGGGGGGGGGGGGGGTGAAGACTGAGGAACGGAGGGAGGGAGGTAGGGAGAGATTAATTAAGACAAAGGGAAGAGATACGTTTTCTTAGGCTTTGGGGCCTCGGCTCAACGCATGCAAGTCACGTCATCTCATATGCTGTTGTTGTTTTTCTTTTGTGTGAGGGGTCGGGGGGCGGTGGGGGGGGAGGGGACCACAGTGGAGGGAGTGCAGAGGAGGATGGGGATCTCCAGAATCCCGTCAAATTCAGGAGAATAATCAGTGAGAATAAGAAAGAAACATACAAACAAATGAGAAAAAGAAGAAACAAACGTATATATATATATATATATATATATATATATATATATATATTTTTTTTTTTTTTTTTTTTTTTTTTTTTTTTTTTTTTTAAAGAAAGGCGCCACAACTGAAAGAGGATAGGGGGCCAAGGATCCCCCTGGGAAGAGCTTTCGTCATTCAAACTGCCCGCCATCCTCATCCCCACAATCCACACACACACACACACTTCCCACGCACCCCCCTGTTCTACACACACCGACTTCGCAGTACTCGTCGCCAGGTATGGTTTATGACATTCTCTTTGTTGACTTTTTCCGCCTATCCTTTGAACCTTCCATGGGATCACATAGTTTGCCTTGACCTTTTTTGTACTGACCAGAGTACAGATGGGAACACGGCACAAGGTGGGTATGCATGTACGCCCCACCCAAAAGACTACTCCACAGAGAAAATGTACAGCCGGATCTTCAATGGGAAGATTTGCTATTTTGCATGACCAGTTGAAGCTTCTTGAGAATGTGTTAAAGACTACCGTTTGCATACATGTATACAGAGAAGGAGAGAGAGAGGGGGCGGGGGGGACAGAGAGGTGTGTTAAAGGTAATCTGATTGCAAATTCTCACATTCTTTACCATACGAGTTTTTGTTGAGAACAATTCCACAGTAAACCACCTTTGTCCGAAATACTAGAGTTAAAAAGATTAATTCTCCAGTTGTTTACACTATTTTATGGACATGGCTATTTTTAGTTGTTGAAATTTACATATGAGTGGAGGTTGTGCACACCCATATCAGACTGATAAAAACTGACTTGCTACACTTAAGTTCCCATCTGCATGGGAAAACATACAATAGAAAGCATTGGTCAAAAGCGATTGTAGAATATTTTCGAAGAAACACTTTTCTTGCAAATCTATGACCACACAGTGGCATGAAATCTTTCCCCCTAGCTGAATCCCAAAGAGTGGATTCATAATTGATATGAGACTTGATATATGCAGAAGATTTTTTTTTATTTTTTAGAATGAACATTTTGAATGTGTTTTATCCTATTTGAATTTGTCGTTTTTCAGTATATACAGATATGAATAATATGGAAATGTGATCAGACCATGATATATTATTCTCAAGCACTATTTCAAGACTGTTACGTCTATCAACTCCTTGCATAATTCTTTGATTATTTCATTTTTACGTCAAGAAGAACAAAATCGCCAGAAAGGTTTTGATGCTTTAGCCGAAAAGTGATCATTGTGTATTTCGTTTTCTGTGTACGAAGTCACATGCTGTTTAGTTATAACCCATAACTAATATAATGTAACAATAGAGATGCGTAAGTATTATATTGATTGGATTGTAGAGTTGTTGTTGTTTTGTTGTTGTTGTTTTTTCGAACAATACACAAAGTGTTAAGTACAGGTGTAAATCGTTATTTTCATATGATTATTATTTTGGAAATAATGCAGAACCCAGAGCATAACCTTGATGTACACCATACCGTAGGTAAAAGAGTAGACTTGGATACTATTCATGCCAGTTGTTTTCTGTCAGCTAACATCGATAACACAATTGAAAAGTGTTAGTGTCTCAGACCGGAAATTCTTAGCGGTTTTAGAAGTGACTTGCGGTCACTCGCGTCAACTGCTTTGGCGAAGTCTACACCACAGTAAAGACGCCGGTATAAGTTTCGAATGAAGTAGTGCCTGCAAGAGGCGGCGTCTTCGTTTTTCTCCTTGTCTTTCAGCCTGGTAGGGAGCTGGAACGGGTTCGGTTGGGGGAGGGGGGGGGGGGGGGGGGGGGGGGGGCGTGGTTGTGAGAGGGAGCAGTCTCAACAACGCCTCATGCAAATTTATCTAACCACCACCCCTTCTTTTTCTTCCCCCCCCCTCCACCCCCCACTCCCCACCTTTCCTTCCTTCCTTCCTACCTACCTACGCCCTTCCACCCTCTCCGCCTTTGCCTAAAATAGGCACAGGACGTGGAAGAAGGAGCTATTTCTGTCCAGGCGCGGTCCCAAAATAGAACCCAGCTGGAACCCAGCTGCCGGTTTGAGAATGGGTTTATCTGTCTACACCAGGACGATGGGGTGGGGGTGGGTGTAGGGCAGGGGCATGGGGTGGGAGGGGGGGGGGGGCGGTGGGTGGTCTGACTTGCCATGACCTCGACTGGAGGTTAACAACACACACACAGGAAGAAAGCTTCCTTACTTTTTTTTTTTTTTAACCGACAGGGTTGTGTGAGTGTGTGTTTATGTGTCTGTGTCTGTGTTTGGAGTCGCTGTTGAGTTTCTTTTTTTTTTTTTTTTTTTTTAAATAGAAGAGATTCACTGGCCTTAAGATACAGTTTTGTCACCACAACTTGGCAGTGTAGAACAGAACAGAACGGGACACAAAGCTAAACAATACAGATCAGACCACATCTTCATTACCAAGTATACCAGGGCCACAAGGAATAATATTTGATGAGGTTATTACATAAAAACAAGTATTCTGAACACACACACACACACACACACACACACACACACACACACACACACACACACACACACACACACACACTGCAATGGAGAAACCATTATAGCTTTCACTTTGATGTTGGCCCCACTGTAAACGTATGTCAGTCTGTGATATGAACTGAGCTTTGGGCTTTGGCTGGTCTATACTGACTCAGGGAATAAACTGAGGGGGGCAGATTTGACCCCGGGGGTAAAAGCTGACGGGGGACCGAGTACGAGGCTGCTACACCGGGTTCGTCTGAAAACACTGCGGAGAGAGCTAGACAGGCTCACAGGCTGCAACCAATCTTGCTTGCCAACGGGATTAATCTTGATAGTTTATCGATGCAAGAAGAACATGCATCGTACATGGGTTATTTGCTATAAAGATTTACTCCCTTTTTTTGGCGTTGTGTTGCATTGAATTACATTTTGTTGCTGCAACGTACCTCACTGAATTCAAATTCGGGCTTCTCTCCCCGGGGGGAGCGCGTCGCCACTCGAGAACTCTCATCCGAATGACCAGAGCAGTGCCCCTGCAGAACAGGCAGCCAGACAACAGAACATCTGCTGCAGTCCTGCCCGCTCCACCAAGCGCTCCGAGAGAAAAACCTGGCCCGACCCAATCCCAGCGGCCCGGAAGTTCTACGGAGGACTGGAGGACCTGCGACGTACTGCCGCCTTCATCGAGGAGACGGGGGAATCCATCTGATAAATGACGAACGAGACAAAAAACAACTTGCATCCAGGCCACCATACAAGGTCAAGTGGAGTGGGGGACGGGGGAGAGGGGGGGGCGGGGGGGGGGGGGGAATCTCGTAAGTCTCAGATTCCCTCGCCTCTAAGGCGGACGCGTTACCACTGACTCTACGAGGCCAACAACACTCAAATGATAATATTATGGTTCATCAGCCGTCATGTTAAAATTGAAGTACAACGTTGTGAGCACAGTATAAGGTTTAAGCTTGTTGAAGCTCCTTTGTCTTTGTTTGCAGTGTAATCACGTGTAGTGCTGAACAATGAAAGAATTATTTAAGCCAACAACACTCCACGCACGCGGACCACATTTTCGAAACACAAGACTTCCGATGAGGAGGAGTCGCGTGGACAGGAAGAGAACGAGATAGTGTGTGTGTTGTGATTGAAGAGGACAGAACATGTTTTATGCAGGCTTCGATGCACACACACACACACACACACACACACACACAGCCACTCGTCCGACAAGCTGTTCAGTGTGGCGTGTCAGGGGATTGATTTATAGGATGGGCGTGCAGGGGTATGTGGCGTGCAGTTTACAGCCTTCCATTACAGTTGTTGAGCCAGCAGCAAAGTGAGAGCTGCATGATCAATGGTTCCCCCCTCCCCTCCTCCCTACTGCCCCCCCCCCCCCCGCCCCCCTCACACACACACACACACCGCCACCACCACCACCACCCTCTTCCACCCACTGCAAAGGGAATTCATTTGCAGCTTAGTCTTTTTGTGAAAGGACTGTGACCAGGAGACAGGAGCGCTTTGCACTGGCTCTCAGTGCTGCAGCCTTGGGGGCTAGTTGGCCTTTGGGACCCCCCCCCCCCCCCCCACCTCCACCCCAACCCCCGCCCTGAACGCCGACTGTCCTAAAACTCGTTTGGCCGAGAGAGTGGGGATGTAACTTGGAAGGACTTAAAAATGAAGACTAATGCTAATAACGGTCACACACACACACACACACACACACACACACACACACGTTCGAGCGTTCCTTATGCAGTTGGGGAGGGGAGAGAGTGCACGACAGACAAACAGACAGACAAACAGACTGACAGACAGACAGACAGACAGACAGACGCGGGAAGTTTATGATTCCACACACGATAAAAAAGATTTCAGTCGCCTATGTCACGGAGATAACTGTATTGGGGCCATTGGCGTGTAGTTGCCCCCTCCCCACCGTCACCCTCTCCACTCCCTCCACACACACCCTTACCCCCACCACCACCCCTCACCTCTTGTTGTTGGTTGTTGTGTTTTTTTTCAGGCATATTTTGGGCCTTGCCTGCAGGGGTGTGTCTAAATCGGGTGTGTGGCTCCTCTCTTTTGTGTCGTGTGTGTGTGTGTGTGTGTGTGTGTCCACTTGGTGGGGCATGGGGGCAGCGGTGGTGAGTCAAGTGACTGGGGGACTACCTTCTGACAGGACCTTGTGGTTACGTCAGTGAAACTCACGTGCAAGGTGCAAGGTCATCGAACCAGTGTGTGTGTGTGTGTGTGTGTGTGTGTGTGCGTGTTTAAGTTGTTTGTTGTTGTTGTTTTTTGACTCACTTGTGTAAACAAAGTGAGTCTATGTTTTAACCCGGTGTTCGGTTGTCTGTGTGTGTGTGTGTGTGTGTGTGTGTATGTGTGTGTGTCTGTGTGTCCGTGGTAAACTTTAAGATTGACATTTTCTCTGCAAATACTCTGTCAGTTGACACCAAATTAGGCATAAAAATAGGAAAAATTCATTTCTTTCCAGTCATCTTGTTTAAAACAATATTGCACCGCTGGGGTGGGCACAAAAAAATAAATAATGAAGCCTAATTATATGCAAACTGCATTTACTGTCATATTTATATTTTTTGTATTCTCTAAACTTGGCACTTTGATCTGATATTCTGACCCAACAACAAGAGCAGTCATTATTATCATTTTTTGTTCAAACAGGAACTTCTTTTGCTAAGCATGGAAGTTTTATTTATTTTGCAAACGTTTTGGTGCAGAGAGTAAAAAAGGGAAATTACTCTAATTAATGCTAGGGGACTTAATTTGCTTTAAACTGATCTTTCTCATCTTAAACATTACATTTTGAAATTATACTCAATACATAAAAAGCTTGTGTGTTTTACTCTCAGTCACAAGTGAGTCTTGAAGGCCTTGCCTCTCTTGTTTAACATGAACGGAATATACCAGAAAGATTGCTTAAGACATAACCGCTAAACTCTGAAGGATTTTTCGCACTTGCACGCACTCACACACACACACGCACGCGCGCGCGCGCACACACACACACACACACACTTGCCCGCCCCACCCTCCTCGCCCCCTCCCACACACCCTCATACACACACGTATGTACCTACGCACACACACACACACACACACACACACACTCATTCACTCACTCACTCACTCACTCACACACACACACACAGTGAATAGGAAAGCGAAGAGAGAGGGGGGGGAAGGAGGGGGCACAAAGTCTGCAGACTGTCCGATCTGATTGTTTCACCACCAAAGAAGTCACGAGAAGGACAGATAAGGCATGGGGGGAGTTGGGAGGGGCGATGTCTTGGTGTACGTCTTTGGAGTGAGTGACAGTGAATGATACTGATAAATTACGCGCCTTTTTCTTCTTCTTCTTTTTTTTTTTTTTTTTAAACATTAATTCTGCTGTGTCATGCTCGGTTGTTATTTTACCTACGAAGCAACGTGCGTTAGTTACGAGGACAAGTATGTACCTCGGAGTATTAGTTGTGCTGTTTGAAGCTTTTGTAGGATCCCCTTTCCAGACTCTTGAGTTGATTTCGTTTCAGAACGATCACCTCCTCCAGTCCCCCTCCCGACCCCCCCCCCCCCCCCTCCTCCCCGTCCTTTTTTTTTCCTTTTATATTTTGAAATTTTGTTTCCTTTCCCTTCTTTCCGATCCACTAGCTAGTATGCTACTTTTTGTCGTTTGGTTTGGTTGAATGTCCACCTAGTCCACCCCTCCATCCGGATATCCGTCCCTTGTCTAAAGACAGTTTGATAGTGACAGTAATTACAGTCAAATGTTTGTGTGTGTGTGTGTGTGTGCACGTATGTGAGCTGGTACGCGTGTGTGTGTGTGTGTGAGCGTGTACGCGTGTGTGTGTGCACGTGAGTGAGCGTGTTCGTGTGTGTGTGTGTGTGTGTGTGTGTGTGCGTGTGTGTAGTCAGACCGCATTTCGACAAACAGCTACCAGTCAGCAGTCAGACAGCAGTTATGCAGCATTCAGTTAGACAGTCAGTCAGACAGCATCAACCGTCACTGTCACGACCTGCCAGCGTGTCCTTGCCAGCTACACACGTTGATTGCTCAGTTATTTATGTGCCCACGTCACACCCACACGTTTCCGGTTCCACGGTTCTGGCTGAATCAACTGACGTCACCCCCACCCCCCAGCCCCCGCCCAACCCCCTCCCCACCTCACTGCTGTTCCCCCTCCCTTTCCAGCAGCCACATCAAGCCGAGTGGTCTGGGGGCTAGTCTTTGGGGTTGGACGATAAAATGAGAGACCCAATGCAACTGTCAGCCAACAAACTTTTATTATCAGGTCCATGGCAGTAGCACTGGTGTTGATACAAACAACTAGTGGTTGACTTGTGTGTAGAGTCTCTTCTAGCGTCACTGATTCAGACACAGATGCTGTTTTGCATGGAACTGTACCAGTGTCACGGACTTGGTCACAAGTAACTGTCGGCCTTATAGCGTGTCTACCAGTGTCATTGGTTTTGATGGTTTTTCAGCCGTGTAGTTGTTGTTGTTTTTTTTCAAGAGAATCAACGACATAGACACAGCAGATACCTTCAGCTTTGTAATGTCTCCACCAGGTGTCACTGGCTTTTAGACCAAGACAGTCATCAAACTATCTTGTAAGGGCGCTGTCATTGCCGCTGACATTCAAACAGGATAGTCACTGGTAGAAAAGCAACTTGAACCGATTAAAAGACGGGTTTTTTTTTCTGTCACTGACATAGAAGCTGGATAGTCACTGGTATCAAGCAGTTTGACCGATTAAAAGACGGGGTTTCTTTTTCCCTGTTACTGACTTAGAGAAACAGGATAGTCACTAGTAGCAAGCAACCTTGACCGATTAAAAGACCTTTTTTCTTCTTTCTGCTTTTTTTTTACTTTTTTTATACCCCCAACATATATGTTTCGAGACAGACTACTTTCAGGTGACCAGCAACCTTGTACCAACAGTCACACACACACACAGATACACGGCGGAACAGCTAGACCCAATGTCTGTGAACTGACACCAGCCATCCCTGGCTCAGGTGAAGAACGACTGGTTTGCCAGGCTGTCCGCAAAATCTCTTGGCCCTGACGATCGTGTTTCAGGGCTGGAAACGGGAGTTGTGTCAGTTAGATTTACCTGGTGTGTTGGTTTACCTGTCGCGAGCTTTAAGGGGGCGTTGGGGAGGGGGGGGGGGTCTGCTTACTGATTGCTTCGTTTCGTACTCACTGTTTGTTGACCGTTGACTTTTGAGTTGGATTTGTAGTATTATTTCCACCTCCAGAGTTGGGAGGATTACGTTTCGTGTACGTGTGTGTGTGTGTGTGTGTGTGTGTGTGTGTGTGTGTGTGTGTGCGTGCGTGTGTGGGTAAAAGCAACAAACATGTGCTGTCCTCTATGTTATCAGTTGATAGCCTCCATTCCCCCATTGCTACAACCACTATGTACAGTGGAGTGCCATCGTATGCACAATATGCCTATCTCTATCTGTCTGTCTACACACACACACACACACACACACATATATATATATATATATATATATATATTAATATATATACATACATACATACATACATACATGTGTATGTATATATATATATATATATATATATACATACATACATACATACATACATGTGTGTGTGTGTGTGTGTGTGTGTGTACATACACTCGTACATGTGTGTGTGTATGTGTGTGTGAAGCAGAAAGTCGAGGGGAAAAAAACAACAGAAGCCTGCTGTTTCGCACGTTCAGCTTCTTTCGGTCGCTTTTGTTGCTCGCACTTCGGAAGAGCCAATCAGCTTCTTCGGGAGCACACAGCTCATGTGACGCGCCTCTCTTCAATTTTACGTAAGTCACGGAACTCTCCTGCGGTCTATTATGACGTTATATAGATTCCTTTGATGAATGTTTAACGATGATGTTGCACTGGTAAAGTTGATAATGGTGTGTACTGCACCCCGTTCATGAGGGACAATGATTCTCTCTTCTCTCTCTCTCCCCCCCTCCCCTCCTTCTCTCTCTCTCCTCTGTCTCTCTGTCTCTGTCTGTGTGTGTGTCTGTCTGTCTCTCTGTATCTCTCTCATCCCCCCCCCTCCCCCCCTTAATGGTGTGTGAGGGGAGGAGAGACAGCGAGTGCATGATCCCCTGGGTGAACGGTTGCATAATTGAATGGAGGGGTCCCTGCAAAACCAATTGACATTGATTTGGGAAACAGGATGTGTGCCGGTGGGCAACCTGGCTGTCCGCCCCATAGTCTGTGTGTGTGGGGAGGGTGTGTGTGTGTGTGTATGTGCAGGGGGAGGGGTGGGGATGAGGGTGTGGGTGTGTGCGGCTGGGTGTGAGAATGTGGATGGATGGGTGGGTGTAAATAATTATGTGTGTGTGGGCGGGTGTGTGGATGGGGTGCGAAAGAGGTTGTGGGGGTGGGTATGAATGTGTGTATGCGGGTGGGTGGGTGGGTGTGTATACATGTGTGGGTGGTTGGGTTTGAATGTGTGTGGTGGGGGTGTGAATGTGTGAACTTCGGTGAATGTACATATGTGCTTGTGGGTGGGTGGAGTATAAACGTGTGTATGTTTGTGGATGGGTGGATGTAAATGTGTGGGTGGGTGTGAATGTGTGTATGTGTGAGTGGATGTAAATGTGTGTATGTGTGGAGAGTGTATGTAAATATGTGTGAGTGGATGTTAATGTGTGTGTGTGTGTGTGTGGTGAGTGTATGTAAATATGTGTGAGTGGATGTAAATGTGTGTGTGTGTGGTGAGTGTATGTAAATATGTGTGAGTGGATGTAAATGTGTGCATGTTTGTGGGTGTTTGGTATGAATGTGTGTATGAGGGTGGGTGTAAATGTGTTGTAGGTAGGTAGGTGTAAATATACGTATGTGGGTGGATGTAGACGTATGTGGGTGGGTGTAAGTGTGTGTATGTTTGTGGGTGGGTGAGAGAATGTAAATGTGCGGATGTAAATTAAGGTATGTGGGTGGATGAGTAGGTGTAAATGTGTGTGGATATGTTTGTGTGTGCATGTATGCGTATGTGTGTGTGTGTGTGCGCGCGCGCGCGTGTGTGTGTGTTGATGTGCCAGTGCGTGCGCGTAAATTTATATGCGTGCGTGCATGCGCGTGTGCACGTATAGGTGGGAAGGGAAGGCGGGGGTTTAAGGTGTGACAGAGTGCGCCTTTCTGCCAGTCAGTGAAATATTTACCGAGGTTTGGACTCCAGTGGGAGGGAGAGAACGGAAAAGAGCAGAGCCAGCAATTAACACCAGGCCTTCGAGCATGTACTCTCTTGTGTTGGCGTGTGTGTGTGTGTGTGTGTGTGTGTGTGTGTGTGTGTGTGGATTATTTAAGAGTTTTCTCTTCTTGCCGTCTGTCATTTTGCTGTTCTTGAATCCTTCCCCCCCTCTCTCTGTCTCTCTCATTCTTTCTGTCGTTTCTTTTTTTTTCTTTCTGTCTAAATCACACACACACACACACACACACACACACACACGCACGCACGCACGCACGCACACATTCCTCATTCAAAAGGTCAGTGGAAGAGATGATACACTTGTGTCATCCTTGATGACAGAAAGGTCGAAGGTTGAACGAAGTGAAAGAAGAGATAAATAAAACACTATAAAAAAAATAGACAACAAAAAGAAAGGGGATGGAATGGAAAGAAAGAAAGAAAGAAAGAAAGAAAAAGAAAGTAGCGAGTGGTTTTCAAGAAACGAGCCAGGAAGTGAAGGAGCTGATGGGGTTATTACGTTGATGAAACACTCTGCAGACAGTCATCATCTTCCTCCTCACTCCTCCTCCTCCTCCTCCTCCTCACTCCTCTCTCGTCCCTCCGTTTCTGTTTCTCTCTGTCTCACTCTGTCTGTCTGTCTGTCCCTCTCTTTGTCTCGGTATCTCTCTCTCTCTCTGTCTGTCTCTCTTTTCCTCTCTCTGTCTCAGCCTCTCTCTCTCTCTCTGTCTCTTCCTCTCTCTCTTTGTCTCAGTCTCTCTCTGTGTGTGTCTCTCTCTCTTCCTCTCTCTCTTTGTCTCAGTCCCTCTCTGTATCTCTCTCTTCCTCTCTCTCTTTGTCTCAGTCTCAGTCTCTCTCTCTCTCTCTTCCCTCTCTCTGTCTCTGTCTCAGTCTCTCTCTCTCTCTCTCGCTATTTATCTGTCTTCATCCCTCATTCTCTGTGTCTCTCTTTCATTCTGTATCTCTCACTCGCGCGCACATGCACATCCACACGCACGCACGCACGCACGAATGCATGCATGCACTCACGAATGTATACATACACATCGATATTTCTCTCACTCACACACACTTTGCCTCCCTCCCTCTCTCCATACTTCCCTCTCTCCTTCCCTCCACCCCCTTCTCTTTCTCTCTCTCTCTCACTCTCTCTCCATCCCTGTCTTGTCACACGCAGCCACACAACACAGCAACACAGGAAACCATTATTATGATCGTTAACACTAATAGTGTGAAAGGGACAGATCTCCAGATCCCTTCTGCAGCTGCAGAAGACAGAAATGTCCACAGTCAGTGGAGACATCGTCGTCACACGTGGGCGCAGCAGGAAAGAAAAGAAAAGAAGAAGAAGAAAAGAAAAGAAAAAAAAAGGAAAGAAGACAACAAAGGGGTCAGTTGGAAATCAACTCAAGTTTTCCTGAAGCAGATTGTTGGAACGAAGGAGAACGTGCCTCGCTCAGTAATTACTTACCTTGCAGAGAGCATGAGGCCGGTGGGGGGTTGAGGTTGTGTGTGTGTGTGTGGGGGGAGATGGGAGATGTGGGGGAGATGTGTGATAGGGGAGATGGGGGGTGGGGGGGTCAGTTGTTATGGTATAGAAATCAGATAACGTAAACAGTGTAAAAGGTAAAAGCCAACCAGAGTGGTTGAAGGGGGTGGGGGGGGTTTTTTTGGTGTTTTTTTTTTTTTTTTTTTTTTTTTTTTTAGGGGGTTGTGTGTGTGTGGGGGGGGGGGGGAGGGTTGTTGTAGGGCTGGGGGGATTGTATGGGGACTGAGTGTAGACAGAGAAAGGACGTTGCGGAAAATGTGGATGGGATGGGATGGGTGAGGTGATCTATTACTGATCAGCACTGCCCACACCCACCCCAACCCACCCACCCACCCATCCCCCACCTATCCCCTCCCCCCTCCCCCCCCCCCCACCCTCTTCCATCCAAAACACCCTCCACGACAAACTGTCTGTAGTTTGTGTTCTCTGATGGGACCTTTCAAGAGCGGTTTGGGTTTGTCGTCACCACTACCACCACCACCACCTTACCACCACTACCACCACCATCCACCGGTGTCAGACAAGTTGTGTGTGGGTGTGAGGAGCAGTCAGGTGTGATGGAGAGGTGGGTGTGGGGGACATGGGGGGGCGGGCGGGGGGGGGCAATGGGGGGGGAAGGGGGGAGGGGGAGTGGGCAAAGAGTGTGAAGAGTTGCACACCCGTTCCTCCACGTATTGGTGACGCACACCAGGGTAATCTTACCGCGCATGCACACGATGTGCAGAGTGTTCAGTTTGGGGTTGCTGCAGGCTTCCCGCAATTTGACCACCCTGGGGATTTCTCTCTTGTCTGCCTCTGCCTCTCTCTGTCTCTCACTGCCTCACTCTCTGTCTCTGTCTCACTCTGCCTCTCTGTCTCACTCTGCCTCTCTGTCTGTCTCTCTCTGCCTCTGTCTGTCTCTCACTGCCTCTGTCTGTCTCTCTCTGCCTCTCTGTCTCACTCTGCCTCTCTGTCTGCCTCTGTCTGTCTCTCTCTGCCTCTCTGTCTCACTCTGCCTCTCTGTCTGTCTCTCTCTGCCTCTCTGTCTCACTCTGCCTCTCTGTCTGTCTCTCTCTGCCTCTGTCTGTCTCACTCTGCCTCTCTGTCTCACTCTGCCTCTCTGTCTGTCTCTCTCTGCCTCTCTGTCTGTCTCACTCTGCCTCTCTGTCTCACTCTGCCTCTCTGTCTGTCTCTCTCTGCCTCTCTGTCTGTCTCTCTCTGCCTCTCTGTCTCACTCTGCCTCTCTGTCTGTCTCTCTCTGCCTCTCTGTCTGTCTCTCTCTGCCTCTCTGTCTGTCTCTCTCTGCCTCTCTGTCTCACTCTGCCTCTCTGTCTGTCTCTCTCTGCCTGTCTCACTCTGCCTCTCTGTCTGTCTCTCTCTGCCTCTCTGTCTCACTCTGCCTCTCTGTCTCACTCTGCCTCTCTGTCTCACTCTGCCTCTCTGTCTGTCTCTCTCTGCCTCTCTGTGTGTCTCTCTCTGCCTCTCTGTGTGTCTCTCTCTCTGCCTCTCTGTGTGTCTCTCTCTGCCTCTCTGTCTCTCTCTGCCTCTCTGTGTGTCTCTCTCTGCCTCTCTGTGTGTCTCTCTCTGCCTCTCTGTGTGTCTCTCTCTGCCTCTCTGTCTCACTCTGCCTCTCTGTCTGTCTCTCTCTGCCTCTCTGTCTGTCTCACTCTGCCTCTCTGTCTGTCTCTCTCTGCCTCTCTGTCTGTCTCACTCTGCCTCTCTGTCTGTCTCACTCTGCCTCTCTGTCTCACTCTGCCTCTCTGTCTCACTCTGCCTCTCTGTCTGTCTCTCTCTGCCTCTCTGTCTGTCTCACTCTGCCTCTCTGTCTGTCTCTCTCTGCCTCTCTGTCTGTCTCTCTCTGCCTCTCTGTCTCACTCTGCCTCTCTGTCTGTCTCTCTCTGCCTCTCTGTCTCACTCTGCCTCTCTGTCTGTCTCACTCTGCCTCTCTGTCTGTCTCTCTCTGCCTCTCTGTCTGTCTCTCTCTGCCTCTCTGTCTCACTCTCTGTCTCTCTCTCTCTGCCTCTCTCTCTCTCTCACTGCCTCACTCTCTGTCTCTCTCTCTGTCTCACTGCCTCACTCTCTGTCTCTCTCTCTGTCTCACTGCCTCACTCTCTCTCTCTCTGTCTCACTCTGCCTCTCTCTCTCTGTCTCTCTGCCTCTCTGTCTCACTCTGCCTCTCTGTCTGTCTCTCTCTGTCTCTGTCTCACTCTGCCTCTCTGTCTGTCTCTCTCTGCCTCTCTCTGTCTCTCACTGCCTCACTCTCTCTCTCTCTCTCTCTCACTGCCTCACTCTCTCTCTCTCTCTCTCTCTCACTGCCTCACTCTCTCTCTCTCTGTCTCACTCTGCCTCTCTCTCTCTGTCTCTCTGCCTCTCTGTCTCACTCTGCCTCTCTGTCTGTCTCTCTCTGCCTCTCTGTCTCACTCTGCCTCTGTCTGTCTCTCTGTGCCTCTCTGTCTCTCTCTGCCTCTGTCTCTGTCTCTCTCTGCCTCTGTCTCTGTTTCTCTCTGCCTCTGTCTCACTCTGCCTCTCTCTCTCTCTGTCTCTCTCTGCCTCTGTCTCACTCTGCCTCTCTCTCTGTCTCTCTGTGTCTCTCTGTCTCTCTGTGCCTCTCTGTCTCTCTCTGACCCCCGCCATGTGTATTGTGGCCAAAGGCCGATGTACTTTTAACTTCTGAGTTCTGTGTCTGTCTGTCTGTCTGTCTGTCTGTCTGTGATTCTCTCTCTGTCTGTCTGTCTGTCTCTCTCTCTAAAAAAAAAAAATGTTGGCAGATTTTGTGAGACCCGAGACTGAGACAATTATGAACTGGTGTTGCTGAATTATTATGTGATTTGTGCAGGGGGTGGGAGAGAGAGAGGGTGGTGACAGAATTTTTGTGATGAAGACAGGCTGTTGTATAGAGCACAAAGGTTCTGTGATGAACTGAGACTGCTGTTACATGTGCTGAAACGTTGAGTGAGAGAGAGAGAGAGGTTTTCGGATTGACATGTAAAACGAGGTGGAGACACAACTCTTCCCTTCACACACACACACACACACACACACACACACACACACACACACACACGCATGCACACACACGTGCATGTGCATGCACACACTGACGTATAGAAAAAAGAGAGACTGTTTTGAGGGAGAGACATTTAGATCGAGAGAATTATGCACAAGTGTGCGTGTGTGTGTGTGTGTGTGTGTTTGAGGTATGTGTGCGAGTGTGTATTGGTGTGTGTGTGTGTGTGTGTGAATGTTGTTGTGTGTGTGTATGTGTGTGTGAGAGAGAGAGAGTGTTGTTGTGAATGTCTGTGTGGGTGTGGGTGTGAGTGTCTGTGTGTGTGTGTGTGTGTGAGGGGGTGTGATTGTTGTTGTGAGTGTCTGTGTGTGTGTTGTTGTTGTGAGTGTGTGTGAGTGTCTTGTGTGTGTGTGTGTGTGTGTGTGTGTGTGTGTGTGTGTGTGTGTTGTTGTTGTTTGTGTGTGTGAGTGAGTGAGTGTTATTGTGAGTGTGTGTGTGTTGGTGTGTGTGGGTGGTGCAGGGAGTGGGTTTCAGCTTCACTTTCAAGGCTTCCTCATCGCCCCGTGACATTACAAAGCTGTGAAAGCCCCCAGTTCAAAATACATGTTCTGCCTCTCACATGCCTCTCTGATTGTGCACTGTTTGATTTGTGGGGACGGGATCAGTGCTGGGGTGTGGGGAGAGTGGGGGATCAGTGCTGGGGTGTGGGGAGAGTGGGGGATCAGTGCTGGGGTGTGGGGAGAGTGGGGGATCAGTGCTGGGGTGTGGGGAGAGTGGGGGATCAGTGCTGGGGTGTGGTGTGTGGAGAGTGGGGGATCAGTGCTGGGGTGTGGGGAGAGTGGGGGATCAGTGCTGGGGTGTGGGGAGAGTGGGGGATCAGTGCTGGGGTGTGGGGAGAGTGGGGGATCAGTGCTGGGGTGTGGGGAGAGTGGGGGATCAGTGCTGGGGTGTGGGGAGAGTGGGGTAGAAAAGGTTGGGGGGAGGGGGTAGAGTATGTGTGTGTGTACATGTGTGTGTACATTTGTGCATATACATGGATATATGTGGAATTGTGTGTGTGAGTCTCTGTGTGTGCAAGTTTCTATGCTTGTGAAGGGGGGTGTGTGTGTGTGCAGGGAACGTGGGGGGCTGAGGATGTGGGCGTGCGCACATCTGTCTGTCCGTGTCTTAATCTGTGATTGTGTGTGTGCCATTTTGTATGCATCAGTGAAATTTAGATAACACAAACGCAAACTCAGCAAATGTTTTTCATTACACGGTTGTTGTTTTTTTATTTGTTTTTGATCTAAAATTGTGATCCAAAACCTTGTAAGAAGCATGTGACAATTTTGAATGGTTTTTGGTGCCGCTGTGAACTGAAACAACTTCCCAGTGTGATCTTATATTATATTCCTGTTCCCTCCCAATCATGTGGAGCTGTCTATCGTTGAAGAAAAGTGGCAGAGTGGATGCTTAACTGCCAACACAGAGTGTGTGACGGTCCGGGTTCAAAGCCCGCGTCTTGCCCTTTCTGTCTCCCAAGTTTGACTGGAAAATCTTCTTCTTCTTCTTCTTCTTCTTCTTCTTCGTTTGTGGGCTGCAACTCCCACGTTCACTCATACGCACACGAGTGGGCTTTTACGTGTATGACCGTTTTTTTTTTACCCCCGCCACGAAGGCAGCCATACTCCGCTTTCGGGGGTGACTGGAAAATGATTCAGGTGAGACGATAAACAGTGGTCCTGTGTGCAGCATGCACTTGGCACACTGAAAAAGAACCTATAGCTATAAAAAAAAAAAATTAATTAAAAAAAAAATTTTTTAAGGTGTTGTCCTCTGGCAAAATTCTGTTGAAGAAATTCACTTTAACAGGTATACAAATACACAAGCATGCACTTAGGGCCTGACTATAGCACAAAGGGTACTGGTGCTGGTTATCAGATGTTGTGTAGCATATATCTTCTTCTTCTTCTTCTTCTACGCTTGTGAGCTGCACCTCTAGGGGGTTTGCTGGGGGGGACGGGGACGTACCCTGTAGTAGTAGAAGAAGGCTGCCTTCTTTTTCTTTCTCGTTCATGGGCTGCAACTTGAACATTCACTCATTATACAATGTACACGAGTGGGCTTTTGCGTGTTTGACTGTTTTTAACCCCGCCATGTAGGCAGCCATACTCCATTTTCGGGGTGGGGTGGGAGGTGGGGGTAGCATATATGGATTTGACGCCTCCTGCGAGAAGCTGAAAGTGAACCCTGGAGGTGTCTGTGGTGGTGTGTCCTCAGGCCCTGAACAAGAAGGAGCACAAGGGATGTGAAAGCCCGGACCCCAGCGCCGAACCCGACCCCTACGGCGGGGGCCTGAGACCCGAAGAGAAGTATGACCGCCTGCCCCCAGAGGACTATCAGCGAGCCATGCAACAGAACGCCGCCGCCATGAGGGGGGTGAGTGAGAGGGTGGAGGTGGGGGGAGGGGTGTCCTTATTTGTTTGTTTGCTGGAAGAAGATCCACTCTGATACATAGATATTTTTATATGCCTGCACTGAAGTCTTGAGTGAGTGTTGGGTTTTGTATTATATCAACAACAGCAACACCCCCCCCCCCCCAAAAAAAAAAAAAACAACAGACTTCCTAAGGAAGCTATCTTGGCCCTTGAGAATGAAATGTTGCTGCAAGATTTCTTTGAGTGCAGTAAAATGTTTGCAGGTGGTGTGTTTGTGTGTGTGTGTGTGTGTGTGTGTGTGTGTGTGTGTGTGTTTGCATGCATGTGTGTGTGTGTTTGCATGCATGTGTGTGTGTGTGTGTGTGTGCATGTATTCATGTGTGTATGTCCATATGTGTGTGTGCTCATGCACACTCGCAAGCACCTGCATTTATGATACATGTGTGTGTGCACACAATGGCGACACCTCCACAAGCCATAATAGGTCTGGCACTGACACTGCACCGTGATTATTATTATCATCATTATTGTGAGCATTTACGCCGTATCTTGAAAATAGGTCCTAGGCGTTTACAAAGAGAACACGACTGTAAATGTCAAAAAGGAAAAGATGAACACTAGATACCAAACATTATTAAAAAATTACCCCCGGCCCCCCCCACCCCACACACACACACACACAAAACACACACAAGCACGCGTGCACACAAGTCATATAGCACACAGTCAGATAGTGCAAGATCAAAACTACAACCAACGAATTCTGAGACTCTCAATGATGATGACGCTGTTCTTTCTTCCCCCCTCTGTTGCACAGCACCCGGGGATGGCTGGGGCCCAGTTCGGGGCCAGCCCCATGCAGATGCAGCTGGGCCCCATGTCCCCCCACCCCAACATGTACCCGGGGCAGAACCTGCTGCCCCCCACCCCCCAGCACAACCACTCCCTCAGCCCCTCGCCCAACATGCTGCAGCCCCCGCCCGTCGTGTCCCCCCGCCCGCACTCCACAGGTGAGTACAGGTCATCACCGCCACACACCTGCAGAACCTCCACCACCACATGCACACAGGATTATGCATGCTCGCTCGCACGCGTGCACACTGACACACACGCTCTACACACACACACACACACGCACACACACACACACATGCATGTTCACGTGCATGTGTGATGCACACATGCATGTGTGCAGAAACACATATCACACATGCACACACACACACACACACACACACACACACACACACACACACACACACAGATATAGGTCTATAGAAACATAGGATTAACAAGAAAGGGTGTATTATTTATTGTTGCTGTTTTTTTGTATTTCTACATCTGTCTGTAGCTGATCCTTTGAAAGCCACAATCTGTTGAAAACAGTGTCTCACTACGGAGAAGCAGTGCTTTAAGAAAAAACCAGGTGCCTTGTTGGCAGGTCTGTGTGTGGAATTAGGCGCTGGTCTGCTCATTTGTATGTCACAGGAGAGAATCATTTCATAGGCCTACTTTTTGTCAGGATGAACACAGTTTAAAGCAGTCTGTTAATACTCCATGATTTTCACGGCATGAAAAGAGAGACCATTAATTTGCTGTCCAATCTACCAGTCCAACAATTCGCGCTAAAAATCGACCACTGGAACAATGGCATGTACTTTTACTGATGAACAGTTCAGACTCGTTTTAAATTCTCCCAGCCTCATTTCGGAAACGTGCAGAGAGTTAACTTTTAGTTTTAAAGCTGATTAGTCTCTTTTGGGTAAGGTTCGTCAATGTGGGGGATTTTCTGTGATTGAATGCACACAAAGAGTCTTGTAGGTGTGAGGATGCAGTGGTGGGGAAAATCTTTAGTGTAGCTCCACAGCCGGTGCCGGGTGTGTTAGTCTACTGTTGTAGCGTTGGCTTTTCCATCAGCAAAGTGTCGACATCATCGCTAGCCTTCGTTTCCATAAGGGGAGTGGATGAGTCTGTATTTATCTGTGTTTTTTTTAAGCGTGGCTGCTTTGTCTGTAGTCTCAGGAACCGTGAACAGAGGCTCAGTGTGCACTTTTTCGGCCAGTGTTGAAGACCGGAGGATGATTAGTTAGATGCTGTAACAGTGGGCGCTGGTGACTGGTTGTGTTCTTGTTGACATGCTGCTGCTCACGTCGTACCACACCAGACAAGAGTCCACAATGCACCACACACCACACACATACAACACACATGATCACACACACACACACACACACACACACACACACAGAGTCACTCACACATACACCACACATAATCACACACACACACACACACAGAGTCACTCACACAGTCACTCACACATACAGACACACAGACACACAGACACAGACACACGGCAGAGTCACTCACACAGTCTCAACACACACACACACACACACACACACACACACACACACACACAGAGTCAGTCAGTCACACACACACACACACACACACACACACACAGAGTCACTCACACACACAGTCACACACACGCACACACACACACACACACACACACAGAGTCACACACACACACACACACACACACACACACACACACAGAGTCACTCACACACACAGAGTCACTCACACACACACACACACACACACACACACACACACACACACACACACAGAGTCACTCACACAGTCTCACACACAGTCACACACACACACACACACACACACACACACACACACAGTCACACACACACACACACACACACACACACACACAGTCACACACACACACACACACACACACACACACACACACACACAGTCTCACACACACACACACACACAAAGAGAACAGCAACAAGAACAGTGCAGAGCGGTACAGGAAAAGAGCACTCCATTCTCGGGAAGTGCCGGTACTGAATTACAGAACACACACTCCATCACAACACACTGCAGCCAACAATTCACAGACCTTACATGATGCTATGAAAAACCCCGCTGGTTGGTTTGGGAACAGGGAACTAACAGATCGAAGAGGCCAGCCATTGTTTGTTGTTTATCAGAATATTTTATCTTCCCCGCTGCGTGTGAAAGGGAGAGGGGGTGGAGGAGGGGGGTGGGAGGGAGAGATGCAGTCCCCCCCCCCCCCCCTGAAGGTGGGAGGGGGGTGGGATATGGGGGGGTGGGGTTTAGGGGGGGGGGGTTACATTGAGGGAAGGTGAAGGGATCTGATGTGATGATCACATCCTGACAATTTCACTGGGCTGGAGGGGGTGTGGATGTGGGTGGTGGGGGGTGGGGGGGGGGGGGTGAGGATGACAGAGTTGCCTTCTGAAATATTCATATTGTGTGTTTGTCTGTGTCTGTGCGTGTGTATGTGTGAGTTAGAGAGAGAGACAGAGAGAGAGAGAGAGTGTCTGTGTGTTCAAGTGTGTGTGTGTGTGTGTGTGTGTGTGTGTGTGCATGTGAAAGAGAGATTGTGCATGTGTCTGCCTCTGTGTGTCCATGTGTGAGTGTGAGTTTGTGTATGTAAGATGGAGAGAGTGTGTGTGTTTGTGTGTCTGTGAGTGAGAGAGAGAGAGTGAGTGTGTGTGTGTGTGTGTATGTGTGTGTGTGTGTGTGACAGAGAGAGAGAGTGAGGGTGTGTGTGAGGGGGGGAGTTGGGAAGGTCAGTGGTGTCACAGCAGTTGAGCAATCTGTTGTTTTTGTCATTTTCTTTTGTGGTATAATTGAAGGGGGGTGGTTGGAAAGGGTGAGAGGGTGGAATATTATTCATTTGGGTAATGGGTCATGGTGTTTGATGGTGGGGTTTTTTTTTGTTTTTTTGTTTTGTTTTTTTTGACTGATTAAAAGAATGATCTTACAGTTCATAACGCCCTCTAATGCTTTGATAGTGAAATCATTATTTGAAGGAAAACAAAATATTGCTTAACACTTTAATCCTTTGTTTTTGAAATTTTGAAAAAAAAAGTGGGGGGGGGGGGGGGTGTTTGATCATCAACTCTTTACATCCTTTTGTCTATGTTGGGATTAATTAGTCATTTGCTTTTGATTTGTGCTTTCATTGCCTGTGTGTGTGTGTGTGTGTGTGGTGTGTGCTTGTGTGTGTGTGTGTGCATGTATGTGTTGGTGTGTATATATGATGGATGAATGCATACATATATCATCCATCTATACATATCAGTTCAGACTGCCTCGGATAGTTGAATAAACCTGAATTTTCTGTGCATTGATAAATGAATTCATCAACGATCAGTCAGTTTGATCAAGCCTGGACCTTCACCATTGCGTGTGTGTGTGTGTGTGTGTGTGTGTGTGTGTGTGTGTGTGTGTGTGTGTGCATGTGAGTGTTGAGTGTATGTGTGTGTGCAAGTGTTTGTGTGTGTGAGTGCTTGCCTGCATATGTGTGTGATGTGTGTGTGTGTGAGTGTTGAGCGTGTGTGTGTGTGGGTGTTTATGTGTGTGTGTGTGTGTGTGTGCTTGCCTTCATGTGTGTGTTTGAGTGTTAGTGTGTGCACTGTACGTGCCTGTGCGCATTCACACGCGTGTGTGCGTGTGCATATTTATATGTGTGCGTGCCTGTGCATGTGCACCGGTGCACATGTGTGTGCGTGCTTGTGCGTGCACATATGTAAATTTTATAAACCGATGTTGTTTTGTGCCGCGGCGCGGTGCAGGAGGCATGGTGGACATGAACCACTCCCCGGCCGCCACGCCCAACGGCTACCAGCACCGCATCTCCCCCTGCAGCTCCCCGGGGGTCATGCCTGGGGGGAAGCCCATGCACCGAGGGTCCCCCGCCCCCCTCACCCCCTCCCCCGTCCCCTCCGCCTCCATGGTGCCTGGCGTCACGGCCGCTCAGCAACAGCACCAACAGGTGAGGGGTTTTGTTGTTTGGGGTTTTTTGGTGTGTGTGTCTGTGTCTGTGTCTGTGTTCATTCTTTAGTTTAACGTCTTTTCACTGTAAGTGATATTAAACAAGGGAAGGAAAAAAATCGAGTCGGAGGAGGGGGAGGGAGGGGGGGGGGAATTACTGTGTACGCGTACGAGTAAGTGAAAGTGTGTGTGTCTGTGTGTGTGTGTGTGTCTGTGTGTGTGTGTGTGTGTGTCTGTGTGTGTGTGTCTGTGCGTGTGTGTGTGGATTTATAGGATGTGTGTGTGTTGTCATGTGTGTTTGTGTGTTCATGTACTTGCACACACAAACATGAGTAAGTGTATAATTATGTGTGTGTGTGTGAGTGTGTGTGTGTGTGTGTACATACGTCTGATTTTGCATGCAATTTGTGCATGCTTTTATGATTGCGTGGATCATGTTTATATATGGATGTTTACTCTGTGGTTGAGGGGACACTGTGTTGTATGCATGGTTTCCTTGTTTCAAGAATTTTGACTTACGATTAGGATTTTTAATGGACAATACTTTTGTTGTTGTTGTTGTTAATGTTTTACTCAAGTAATGTGCCTTGAGCATTATTGTGTTTCAATGAAAGAAGGTGACAGTACAGTAGAAATAAAGTAATATTGTTATTATCTTTATTTCATTTTCAACACCACCGACAACACCACCGACAACACCAGCAGCAACAACAGCAGCAGCAGCAGCAGCTGCGGCCAAACCCCAGCCTGCGCATCGTACCTCCAGGCATGCAGCATCCACAGCACCCAGACCATCAACACCAACACCACCACCCCTCAGAGGTGTGGGAACGGAACGTGTGTGTAGTCAGGAGAGGGTCAGGGGGCAGGAGGTTGAGGGAAAGGGGTATAGGGGGGTGGGGGCGGATGTAGGGGTGAGGTGGAGGGGAGGAGCTAAAGGTGAAGGTATGGGTTATTAGGCGTGTGGGGTATTACGTGGAAGGTATTGGAGATTCGGTTGGTGGGAGGGTGGGGGGGAGGGGGAGGGTTTATGTAGAGGGTGTGGGGGGTTGGGGAGTTATGTGGAAAGTATGGAGGTTAGGTTGGGGGGTGGGGGGATGTGGAGGGTATGGGGGATTATATGGAAGGTATGGGGAATTAGGTGTGGGGGATTATGTGGAAAGTATGGGGGATTATATGGAAGGTATGGGAGATTAGGTGTGGGGGATTATGTGGGAGGTATCGGGGATTATGTGGAAAGTATGGGAGATTAGGTGTGGGGGATTATGTGGAAGGTATGGGGGATTATGTGGAAGGTATGGGGGATTAGGTGTGGGGGATTATGTGGAAGGTATGGGGGATTATGTGGAAGGTATGGGAGATTAGGTGTGGGGGATTATGTGGAAGGTATGGGAGATTAGGTGTGGGGGTTATGTGGAGGGTATGGGGGATTAGGTGTGGGGGTTATGTGGAAGGTATGGGAGATTAGGTACGGGGGATTATGTGGAAGGTATGGGAGATTAGGTGTGGGGGATTATATGGAAAGTATGGGAGATTAAGTGTGGGGGTTATGTGGAGGGTATGGGGGATTAGGTGTGGGGGATTATGTGGAAGGTATGGGGGGGTTAGGGGAAGGTATGGGGTGGGCGGGGTAGGTGTGGGGGATTATATGGAAGGTATGGGGGGATTAGATGTGGGGGATTATGTGGAAGGTATGTGGGGGTTAGGGGAAGGTATGGGGGGGGGTAGGTGGGGGGGATTATATGGAAGGTATGGGGGGATTAGGTGTGGGGGATTATGTGGAAGGTATGTGGGGGTTAGGGGAAGGTATGGGGGGGTAGGTGGGGGGGATTATATGGAAGGTATGGGGGGGTTAGGTGTGGGGGATTATGTGGAAGGTATTAGGTGTGGGGGATTATGTGGAAGGTATTAGGTGTGGGGGATTATGTGGAAAGATGGGAGGGTTAGGTATGGGGTAGGTGTGGGGGGCTATGTGGGGGTTATGGAGTATTAGGTGTATGGGGGGAGGGCGCAGTGGGGGAGGGGGGTATGTGGAAGGTATGGCAGATTAGGTGTGTGTGGGGGGGGAGGGGTTTGGGGAGGTTATGTGGAGGTTATGGGGGATTAGGTGTGTGTAGGTGTTTTTATGTTAGCTTGTTTCATGAATGACAGTAGGGGTTGCTGCTAATTGACCAGAGCACTGGGAAGGTAATGGGAGAGGTGGGAGGGAGCAGAGATTTTTTTTTTTTTTGGTGGGGGGGGTATTTTGGTTGTTGTTCATAATTCATTTAAAGAAAAGAGGGGAGGGGGGTGGGGAATGTTGCACAGTCTGTTTTAATGAGAAGAAAGAAAGAAAGAAAGAAACACAGAAACCTGCTGTGTCTCTGTGTGTAGTTCATTAGCTTTTTGCCCACGATGTGGGCTGTGAATTATAATAATCTGGTTTTGTATAGGTTCTTTTTCTTTTTCTTTTTTCTTTTTTTTCTTTTATTTTTTATCTGTCTTTCTTTTTCACTTTTATTTCATTTGAAATTTCAGGACACTGTGGAAGATTTCAACATTCTTGAAAACGAACAAGTTGAGGATGTGAAGCGTAACTATTTTTCATTAACTTTGTAACTTCTCTTTTTTCCATTCGCTCATTCAGTTGATTGATGAATGATTTTTTGATTTTTTTATAACAGATTATTTAGCTTCTTCTTCTTCTGCATTCACTCGTATGCACACATGTAGGCTTTTACGTGTATGACCGTTTTTACCCCGCCATGTAGGCAGCCCTACTCCGTTTTCAGGGGTGTGAATGCTGGGTATGTTCTTGTTTCCATAACCCACCGAACGCTGACATGGATTACAGGATCTTTAACGTGCGTTTTTGATCTCCTGCATGCGTATACACGCGAAGGGGGTTCAGGCACTAGCAGGTCTGCACATATGTTGACCTGGGAGATCATAAAAATCTCCACCCTTTACCGACCAGGCGCCGTCACCGTGATTCGAACCTGGGACCCTCAGATTGACAGTCCAACGCTGTAACCACTCGGCTATTGCGCCCATCGATTGTTTAGCCATTCTTTTATTTTAATTTTTGGTGAAAATAGCTGTTGGTTCAAGAAACATTTCAGGGATGAGCAGTGGTGTGTGTGTATGTTGCGGTCTCCGTGACAGTTCATGTGCATTACCCTTTTTCTTGGTGGATGAAATGTTTCAATGATGAGCAATGGTGGTGTGTGTGTGTGTGTGTGTGTGTGTGCTGCAGTCTCAGTGTCAGTCGCCCAACCCTCCAATGAACGTCAACACGACCATGACCGGCAACATGAACTATCCCACAAGTCTCAACGCTTCCTTTCCAACTGGTCAGTGCTACAACAGCATTGTGTCATGATCATGACATCTGCATTTTGAAAGTGTGTGACTGACATACACATACACACACACATACATATGCACACACACACACACACACACACACACACACACACGTACACATGCGCACATGTGCGCGCAAGCACACACACCTGCATATGCACAAGCACGCATGCACGCACACACACACACACACACACACACACACACACAGATGAATGCATACAGATGCATGCACACACATCCATGCACAATTTTTTGTATCTGTTGTTTGTTGTTTATTATTATTAGTTTTCTTAAATGTTATTGTAAAGTGCAATTAACTTACTTCTATAGTAATAAGGTACCACACTCAACAAAAGCCCATGCCATGTTATGATTATTATTAATGTTGTTATTTTCATTATTATTGTCATCATTATCATTCTCAGTCATCATCATAATATTCTTCTTCATCATCTTCATCTTTATTACCATTTTCATGAATATTGTTCTATTATCGCTATGATCTTCATTATTGTTGCTACCATCATCGTCAGCATTAAAAAAAACAACACAAAAAACAAGAGAGGCAAGGCCTTCAAGACTCACTTGTGATACACTTTTAAAAAATCCAAGCTTTTTATGTATTGAGTATAATTTCAAAATGTAATGTTTAAGATGAGAAAGATCAGTTTAAAGCAAATTAAGTCCCCTAGCAATAATTACAGAGTAATTTCCCTTTTTTACTATCTGCACCAAAACGTTTGCAAAATAAATAAAACTTCCATGCTTAGCAAAAGAAGTTCCTGTTTGAACAAAAAATGATAATAATGACTGCTCTTGTTGTTGAGTGGAATATCAGATCAAAGTGCCAAGTTTAGAGAATACAAAAAATATAAATATAACAGTAAATGCAGTTTGCATATAATTAGGCTTCATTTTTTTATTTTTTTGTGCCCATCCCAGAGATGCAATATTGTTTTAAACAAGATGACTGGAAAGAACTGAATTTTTCCTATTTTTATGCCTAATTTGGTGTCAACTGACAAAGTATTTGCAGAGAAAATGTCAATGTTAAAGTTTACCACAGACAGACACACACACACACACACACACACACACACACACACACACACACAGACATCCGAACACCGGGTTGAAACATAGACTCACTTTGTTTACACAAGTGAGTCAAAAATCATCACTGCCACCACCATCATCATCATCATCATCATCATCGTATTCCTCTTCACCTGTGTGCAGACAGCTTCACGATGACGGCCGGGGACATGGGAGGGGGGGGCATGGCCTATAGCAGCTGGCCAGGACAGACCATGGCCGGCTCCCCCATGTCGCACGGCTCGCCCCTCATGGGCCACCACAGGTATTGCACCGCACTCTGCTGTATTCTTCTTCTTCTTCTTCTTCTTCGTCTTCTTCTTCTTCTTCTTCTTCGTTCGTGGGCTGCAACTCCCACTTTCTCTCGCAAGTACACGAGTGGGCTTTTACATGTTTGACCATTTTTAACCCGCCATGTATTTGTATTTGTTCTTTTTTTTTTATCACAACAGATTTCTCTGTGTGAAATTCGGGCTGCTCTCCCCAGGGAGTGTGCGTCGTTACACTACAGTACCACCCTTTTTTTTTTTTTTTTTTTTTCCTGCGTGCAGTTTTATTTGTTTTTCCTATCAAAGTGGATTTTTCTACAGAATTTTGCCAGGAGCAACCCTTTTGTTGCCGTGGGTTCTTTTACGTGCACTAAGTGCGTGCTGCACACAGGACCTCAGTTTATCGTCTCACCCGAATGACTAGCGTCCAGACCACCATTCAAGGTCTGGTGGAGGGGGAGAAAATATTGGCGGATTAGCCGTGATTCGAACCAGCGCGCTCAGATTCTCTTGCTTACTAGGCGGATGCGTTACCTCTAGGCCATCACTCCACTTGTTGAGTAGGCAGCCATACTCCGTTTACGGGGGTGTGCATGCTGGGTATTTTCTTGTTTCCATGACCCACCAAATGCTGACATGGATAACAGGATATTCAATGTGCATGTTTGATCTTCTGCTTGCGTATACACACGAAGGGGGTTCAGGAACAGGCAGGTCGGCACATATGTTGACCTGGGAGATCAGAAAAATCTCCGCCCTTTACCCACCAGGCGCCGTTATGGAGATTTGAACCTGGAACCTTCAGATTGAAAGTGCAACACTTTAACCAGTCGGCTATTGCGCCGTCCTGTTGTATTGGATTGTGTTGTAATATGTTACTCTTTGTCACAGCAGGGGTTTTTTTGTTTTGTTTTTTGTTGCCTCACCGTTTCAGTGGTATTACTCCCACACTGCTCATTCCCAGTCCTCCATGCTCAGCCACACCTGGGTTCGTGTGTGTGTGTGTGTGTGTGTGTGTGTGCGTGTGTGTGTGTGTGTGCGTGTGTGTGTGTGTGTGTGTGCTGCCATAGCTACAGCGATTGCCAGCAACATGACCTTGGCTGCAGCTATGTGAGCATGCTGCTCTGTGCAAAAGATGACGATATAGGTGATGATGATGATGATGATGGTGGTGGTGGTGGTGGTGGTGGTGGTGATGATGATGATGACAATAAAAATGATGACCAAAACAATGATGAGGATGATGATGGTGATGATAATGATGACAATGAAAATGTTGACGACGACGACGATGATGATGACGCAATGTGCGGATGTTGCAGCCCGGTGCCGCAGGGTATGGTGGGGGGCCACGTCTCGCCCATGACGGTCAACACGCTCAGCGGCATGCAGATCAAGAGTGAGCCCATCACCCCGCCCCGCGTGCCCACCCCCTCCGGCCCCATCGCCCCCCACCAGCCCCTCCCCCAGCAACACCCACAACACCAACACCAGCAACACCAGCACCCCCAGCAACAGCAGCAGCAGCAGCAGCAACTGCACCCTATGGGGGAGGGGGTGGGGGGCCACCTGTCCCCCGTCCACCACCCCTCCCACACAGACGCAGCCTCCCCGGCCAGCATACACAGCCTGGACTACGACAGCCCCATGGTGAAGCGGTCGCGCATCGAGGGCTGGACCACCTAGGTTCAGACCCCCCCCCCCTTGGGGGGGGGCGTCGCCATTGAGGCAGAAAACGTGAACCTTGATTTGTGGGACTTGAGGAATCCACCCAGCCTCTGGTATACACCCTGAGCGGCAAGGAGATGGGGTGTGGGTTGGTGGGGCGAGGGAGGAGAAAGGAGAGGCGTTGTTGGACAGACATTTTTGTGCGGCATCGTGGGACCGTGACAGTGCTCACCAGCGTGGTGGCGACCTGTTGGTGGGACTGCAGGGAGAGTCTGTGTGTGTGTCAGGGGGGGACGGGGGGGGGGGGGAGAGGGAGGAGAAGAGAGGGACTGCACAGGAACGGTGGTGATGTATTTTGTGGGGGGTGGGGGAGGTGGGGGGGGGGGTTACCTCTCTCACCTGCCTGTCCTTTCTCTCGGCTAGGATTGGTGTATGCTGGGGGATGGAGTCGTGTACCAAGAGAGGTGGTGTTCCCTCAACACGCTCACCCACCCCTTTCCTTCTCTCTTTCCCCTCCCTTTCCCTGTGGACTGTTTGATGTTCCCTGCCTCAGGAGAGGTGTCGGTTTTTTCTCTCCCCCCCGCCCCACCCCCCCCATGTGGCATTCACACACCCATAATGCCACTTCATTGTGGCATGGATGGATCTACCCCCAGGTGGATCTACCCCCTGCGCTTGTGTCAGGTGGCACATGGGAAAGCTGGTGGTGGCTTGCATTCCGTGCAGCTGCCGTACAAAGTCAGGATCACTTCTGGAACCTTTCCTTTCCCCCGTCGCCTACACTGCTCGGCTTGTGCTGTTGTCATCACGTAGAAAAATGGCTGGCTAAAAGTTTGGTCCTGTTCTTTCTGAGAACATGCAGATAGGATAACTGTAGTCGAAAGTGTATGCTGATGTTATGGATGTGTATAATAATATTAACCCCTTTCCGTGTACATATGTATTTACCAGATACGTCTGTGGAGCTTCTTTACTGCAGAGCAGGATTCACTGAGAGGATGTATGGATTGAATATATATATATATATATATATATATATATATATATATATATATATATATATATATATATATATATATAACAACACAGTAACTAATCATACATTTATGTTGCATGTTGTATGTACATGAAAGCTGTTCAGTATGTTCTGGATTTGTATTAATTGATGAAAAGTTAATACATAACGCAAGAGACTAATATGCTATATAGAGTGCATTGCTTAAAGCAAATGATGTGCCTGGTACAAACAAATTTCAGTCAGGTGTGTGGATATGTGTGTGCGGGTGTGTGTATGTGCACACATACATGTGTGCATGTCTCAAAATCACTTTTGCTGGTTGTTGTCTTCAGCTAGGTAGTTCACTTTTGGAGTGAAAGATTCTCCAGTTTGCTTTGACACTTACATTCACACACTCCACACACACACATTTGCACATTATATGTATACCTGTTCATGCATTCACTCATAGTCATACACATGGTAGCTCAATTCTAATGATAGTCTTTCCTTGACCACTTCTGTGACTAGATCTCTGATCAACTCTGAAACACAGCATTTCACTGCCTGGCTATTTCACCGATAGGGTCAACAATCTTGGATTAAAATATATGTATATGTATATATAAAATCCTTTCCTCTGGCTGTTGAAAGAGTATGATTACACTGCCTGGACATTTCACTGATGCAGTCAGCAGTTTTGTTTTGACATAGATAGATAGATAAATGAACCTTGACTCTGGCTGTTTAAAGTCTTGTAGCTGTGTCCATGGGTTCGCACAGTTGCCAAATCCAGCTTGCGTTGAGCAGACAGATTAAGGAATTCAGTGGCACAATACAGGACAGTACAGTATGGAACGGTACGGTACAGCACAGAACAGTACAGTACAATACAGTATAATATAGTATAGTGCAATAATATACTGTGTAGTACAGTACAGAACAGTACAGAGGTTTGAGAGCAGAGCAGATGATGTTGAGGTGGTGCGATCTGAAAGAGAAGGAAGCTGACAGCAGGAGCGACAGAGACAGCGACAGTGATCAGTCATGAAGAAGGAACTGTTCAGGTAGTCGTTCCAAGCACCATGACCTGACGACCAACAGAACGCGTGTTGGTTTGGGTCCCTGGCACAGAGTTGTGGCTTCAGTGTGCAGAGGAACCGTGCCTGTCAGCTTGGCATAGATCGATCCCAGTGAAATATTACAAGTCAGATTCCGATCCAGTTTTCCGAAGATGACATCACTACTTGGAACACAACATCCACTGTTGGCAGAGACAAAATGGAAGACTTTTACTTTTCGGCAGATGCAGCTTGTCGGATGGGTACACTTTATATAAGATCAAAATAACTTTTTCTTTAAATCCAGGGGGTGGGCTATATGCACTGCAGTGCCTAGTAGGCTGAAAATAACGGTAATCAGAGGCAGAATAGGTGGAAAAGTCGACTTTCAGTTACCACTTAATACATTATTTATGATGTGAATAGGTCTGACCTAAAGCTTGCTGTGAGATTTCTCGCTGGTGAATGGTGATAATGTTGTGTCACACAAGTGGTGGCCAGCAGTATGGCAGTGACGGTGCCTGTCACAGTACAGTTCATTCTGAAGGACAGTACATTTCTCATCCAATCCAAGAGCAAGGCGCCGTTGTTGTGTGCATTGGCCAGGTGGTTCCAACACTGGAGTCTGGCCCCAGTTTCCCGAGTTTGTCCCTGGTTTTGCTGCACCTGCTGGGTTAACAGTGCAGCTTTTTCCAATCTCCTGGGTCAACAAATGTGCAGCCCTGTTAGCACCAGAACCCCCAGCATGTATATTATACGCATGGAGAAGATGGTAAAGATCCTGTAATCCATGTCAGCATTCAGTGGATGTTGGAAACCAGAACATACCCAGCATGCACACCTGAAAACGGACTATGGCTGCCTAAATGACGGGGTAAACACGGTCATACACATAAAAGCCCCCTGGTACAGGAGTGAATGTGGGACCTCCTCCCATGAACACAGAAGAAGGAGAAAGAGCAAGGCTGCCGAGGTAGAATCGGTTAGGTGTTTGACTTCTCATCCAGTGTTCACCAGTCATCAGGGTGTGAGGCCCAGTTCTTGGGAAAAACACTGTGCTCCAGTTTTCCTCACTCCCCCCAGGTGTGAATGGATATCTGACTTGGGTTAACTCTCTCCATACGAACGGCGAAAGAGACGACGTTAACAGCGTTTCACCCCAATAACCATCATCAAAATATTGCAGGCGGAAGGCTCTTATACTGAAGAGGTGAATGTTGACAAATAATACCACAATTCTGACGATGGAAGCTAAAGGTTGGGTCATTCAGACACCCACCGGACATCCGAGGGGTCTGTGTAGAGGAGAAGAGAGGACTGGCCGTACTGAGTGAGTTAAAAGGATGGAAGGAGAGTGTTGGGCCCCACCTTATGTCAAGCCCTACACACAGTGGATATGAATTCACTGTCCCAATGGCTGTTTAAAGGCTACAGGACCTTTAACCAAGAGCAAGGAAGGATGTCCAAGCTTTATTTAAATGGTCCGCTGCTGTCATGTACCTCCACCTGACCAGCAAACATTTCTTTTTTTAGAAAAAAACAACAAAGGCAGTAGATGTATCTGTATGCATATTACGTCTAGTGACTGAACAATGAGGGAGTGTGCAGTGTGTGATGCATCCAGACGTCCTTGTGTTCAATTGTATATACTACTCCTCTGTAATAGAATGTGCTCTAAAAAAAAAAAAAAAAAAAATTTTAAGGCCTAGCTTATGATATAGACAATAGTTTGAGTTCAAGTTGAAGTGAATAAATGCTCTGAGGATGGATATCATGAGTGTGACAAAGACAAGAGAGAAACAGAGAGAGTTCATTTGCGACAGAACTTACCATTCCTGAAATATGACAGAGAAAGAGAGAACTGATACTGTGATTTACAGAGAACGATCATCCGATCTTTTTAGTTTGATTTCTTTTTCTTTTTGTAAATTTTTGTCAGAAAAAGGCTGGTAGAAAAAAATGGTGTTGGTACATTTCTGAAAGAGCGTGGAGTAATATTTTTCTTTCCACCTTCAACTCCCTTTCTCAGCTCTTTGAGAACTACACGTTACTTGACACCTATCCCATGACATCTGCTGATGTCGTTGCGGCACCAGTGAAGACAATGCCACCACTCGTCTCCACCTGTCTCTGTCCTCCACCACCACTCTCTGGGATTCTGCCAAGTTCATTAGTGAATGAACCTTTCAGAACAAGACTGTACAAGAGTAGCTGGCATGGAGTAGGAATTGCTGTCCACTTTTTAACTCCCCTTTTTTCAGCTCTCGGAGAAGAAAACTGTACAAAGTGGTGTACATAGTGCACAAAATATCACCTTTTGCTCTTTGTCCTAATTTGAAAAAAAATGTTCACTGTTTTTCAGTAGCTCCTAGTGTCACCACACACACACACACACACACACACACACACACACAGCACAAAAAGGCAAGGCATCTTGTTCTATAGCGTCACGACACGTTCCAACGTTTGTGTTGGCTTGGTGCAATCACCGTCACTGCACACAATAGGGAGGAAGTGACCAGCCACACGCTGCCTGACCTTCACCTTGATGGGTCCCTGACGTCTGATGTGTGATGTGTCCCTGACCCAGTCCACTGCAGTAGCTAGATCAGTGTCCTCCTCTTCCCCCCCCCCACCCCACCCCTCCCACCTGTACCACCCCCTCCAAAACGCACATATCACACAGTGTCATGTTTTATTTTGCAAAGTGTACATACTGAGTGTTTTGAAATCTATTTTTACACCCATGAACATTGTTGAAGAAAGCTGGGCAGGGCTGTTGAACACTGACAGGTCTTGGACTGTTGACAGGTGCAGCGCAGTCCTCTTGCTAGTCTCCTGGACAGGTCAAGCTGCATGTTCTGTTGTCGGCATGTGAATAATGTTGCTTGTCACTCTTGATGTGGTTTCTTTTTGGATGTGAAATATAAGCAACATTTTCACAGAGACTGGGTTTCATTTGATGCGAAATAGCAACATTGTCACAGAAATTGGTTTAATTTGATGCGGATTACCAACATTTTCACATAAATTGGTTTCATTTGATGCGAAGTAGCGACATTTTCACAGAAATTGGTTTCATTTGATGTGAAATGGCGACATTTTCACAGAAATTGGTTTCATTTGATGCGAAGTAGCGACATTTTCACACAGACTGATTTCATTTGATGCAAAATGAAAACCATTTTCACACAGACATGTTATTTGATTTGGACCCAAAGTGAGGTGTGTCAGTTGGAACACATCTGAGAGCTGAGGTGTTACAAGTGTGTGCTTGCTTCCTGCACGTGATGGCTGCATAGGTTGATGTGTATTGCAGCTTTATCAAAACCTGTATCACACAACACACCTAAGACCTTAAAACAAATTACATGGATTTTTTTTCATGGCAGTATAATGTACATTTTAAGAAATATTTCTATGTTGTTGTTTTTTTTTGGGGGGGGGTTTTTTGGGGGTTTTATTGCAAGTTAAGAACCAAGCAGTGTCTAAAAATGTTACAGCAATACTGTTACATGAATACATTATGATGTTTCAGGTTTATAAACACCCACTGCTGAGCTGAAGGAAGTAGATGATTACACACAGTGAACTGCCTGAGAAAAGAGTGTGTTTTTGAACAGAGCTATGATACTGATACATAGGTTTCTTTTCGTGTCAGTATTGGCTGAATCGCTAGTGCTCAGAACTAATAACAGTGGTTGGTAAAACAGAATATCATTTTGTAGTATGTGTGTGTGTGAAATTATTTATTTACAATGGTATCGGTAACATTATTTTGATTGGTGAGAATGCAGCTTATGATTAATGAATGGAAACGTATCTTACCCATTGAAGAAGAAATGTTAACAGTTCACTGAACAAGATGAAATGTTTACAATTCACTAGGCTGGATTAACTCACAAACACATCCGCATGCATGCACACAGCTGTGTACATGCGCACACACAAACACACATACGCAAACATCAGTGGTTAATGAAACAAAACAGACTGCAGTCATTGTTTTTCAAGTGCATTCTAGGCCCTTTGATCGTATGTTCAATCAGCAGAAGTGATCCTGTTTCCAGGAAAGCTCAGAATCTCAGCACTCCATGTAACATTTTCCGTACAGGAATGAGAGTATTGAGTGAAAAGGTTTGAAATGTCTTGTCTGCAAAACAAAGACAGTATCATGAGCTTTGTGAATGTGGTTTGTGTAAATGATTTTACCAACAACAACAAAAAAAATCATTTGTGGCCTGTATCCCTTTGTCCTTCTTTGATCACGATGTTATGATAATTTTGCTGAACTTGTAAATATCAGATGGAAAAATTTGATACCTGACTTTTGACTTCATGTCTTTTTCTTGTCTGGGGATGTTGTTTGAAGTACAGAAAGCGACTATTAACAGTACCTGTACCTGTTTTGTTATGTACAGCAAAGGTAGAGAGAGACGTTAACACATATTGGCATTTGTGGGTGTTGATGATGACATTGTTGATGGCATGGATTGTCAGAAATGGTGCAATGTAAGATATTGTAGCGGTATGTCACTGTTAGTTGTTGTCTTTCACAGCCTTGGGTTCACCCCCTTTTTGTTGTTTTTTTAGCAGCTATTGTGCTTTTTGTTCTGTGCTCATTTCACAACGTGAGTAGTCATTGTTTCTTTTTGGTGGTTTTGAAGCATTGGTGTTTTGGGGCTTTCTGGTTTTTAGTTGCTAGCATTATTGTGTTCATTTTGGATTTTATTTGTGATGTGTGATACAAACAAACAAACAAAACAAAACAAAAAACATGTCAGCTTTTGTTGTTTCATTTATCATTGTGTTGTGTATTGTTGAATCATTTTTCGTTTGTCTGAGATAATTTGGAACCGGTTCTTTTGTTGATTTTGTCTTTTCAGCAAATTTTATTTTCGCCAGTGTTCATCATGCAAACAAGCTGTTTTGAGTTATTGTGGTGTGGAAGGTGGAGGTTTGAGTGGGATGGTGGCCCTTGTGAAGCACAGGCCTGACCAGTGTCCAGTGTTGTGGCAGCTCCTGTCCACACGGTGGTGTGACTGGTTGCTCTTGTAGCGTGTGTCATGTGCTTTGAGAGCCGCATTGTGACAGGGACTTGAGGGGTGAGCATCATTGTGCCAGACTTCAGTTTCATCCAGTGGACAGAAAACCACCACAGCTTTAGATCTGTCTCGTTCAAACAACAAGGAAGATGAAATTGATGGCTCAGTCACTGTCAGTTCTCTAATGGGAACTGCAGACAGTATGTCCTCATCAGGATGTGGTGGCGGTCTCCACTCTGGGAGGGATGCTCACTCAGTCTGGCTCCGCAACTAAGCCATTATTGTCGTTAGTAGGGGGCTCAGTAGGTGGTGTCCTAAGTACGTTCAATCAGAACAGGCACCACTGAACACCACCGAAGTGACTCAGCAGTGACTTCCCTTGGGTGAGCGGCCAGAAGTGGGGATGGACTGAGTTCTACATGAACCATGGCATTGCTTCTGAAGCAGAACTGGTCAGTGCTTCCAAAGCAGGGATGTTAGCAAACAGTACAGGTCCAGTAACTGCTGGGAACTTTGGTGCTGGGTGTCCCTGGGACAGTCGTCCCCCAGTAAACCATCATCAGGGTGTTGGCAGTCTGGGCTCCATTGGCCAATGTCAGAGCCTTGCATTCTCGGCAGGATTTTCCTCAACTGAAGTTTGTTCGTTTTCATTGCTTATGGTTTCTGCTTCTGGTGTTTCCTGGTTAGTGGAAGTTGATATTCTGAAATCTCTGCTTAAAAAAAGAAAAGAAAAAAAAAGATTTATGTACCTTACTTGACATGATAATTATAGATGTGAGATTGTCCACAGTTGATATGAATTTCTTAGAGTTCTTTTACATTCCTGTCTCTCCATTTTTTCTCTTTTCTTTATTTATTTGTTGGGGGTTTTTTGTTGTTTGTTTTTGTTTTGTTTTTTTAGTGGATTCATCAGCAGCCTGTTGCTGAAAAGAAGCAAAGCCAATGAAGTGTTACCAAGAAAGTGTTGGTCAAGTCACGCTGTGCAATACCAGTGAAACATTAATGTTACCAAGGAAGTGTTGGTTGTTAAGCTGTGCTGCATCACTGCAACACGTTGCAGGGTCGCTTTGGGCAGGACTCAGTGCAAGTGTCTGTGGTGAGGTGGAGAGGCCAAACTGTGGGACAGACTTTGTCAGGTGAATGGGCCAACAGTGTCAGCTGCCTTGCTGGGGAATTCTGGCAGCATCACTTCCTGTCCAGCAGTCACAGGGACGTGACCCTGGCAGTCAGTTAGTGTTCAGCCCCAGACATTGTGACTGAAAACCTTGCCATCCACCCATAACCAGCATTACAGTTAGGATTGGGTTTAATCATCTTTAAAAAAAAAGAAAAAAAAAAGATAATTATAATGATAAGCACTTCAGTGGGTTTTTTTCTCAGAGATCAAATAGCTTTTACCATACAATCAGCTTGTTAACTGTAAATGACGAAATGATAAAAAAATCAGTCAGTTTACACAAATTTCACACAGACATCATGACACAGCTCATGGAACTCACTTGCTCATGTTCTCGCGCACGCGCACATGGACACACAGACATACACAGACACACATACACACACAAATGCTCCTAATATATTTCCCTGCTGAAATCGTGACTGAAGGGGATCTGTTTTGTTTTATTCTTTTTTTCTCACCTTTTAAAAAAAATTTTTTTAACTATTCACTTTAAAGGTATAATGATTGTAAGCAATCGCATTCACCTGCTTTGTGTTTCAAATTCTTTATCATCAAAAGTGTTCTGGAAATCAGTGGAGTTCATAAACAAACAAAGCAAGGTCTTAGATACGAAGGTATCCTTGATGACAATGACAAGACATACATCTTATTTTATGCTTGAGAGACTTTTTGTAATCTAGAAAGCAACAGATTTTGTTTGGTATTGATTTTTCTTTAGAAGAAAAAAAAAAAAAAATAGACACGTTAGCATTTGTGTGAAGGGTGATAACTGGATATCATTTTCATTAGCCTGCTATGTCTGTGGGCGGCTTTACTGCTTGCTGAACAAAAAATGACCAGGGGGGTAGGGGGGGGGATGGGACTGGTCAGTAAGTTGACGACATGCAGAAACTGTTTATCGTTACGTCCTTCCCCAGGTGGCGATGTATGTGTTCCTCTGTACAGTGTCTTTGTCATCATAGTGTTATCACCATGGTGATTCTGTGCCACCTGTTTTCCAACTTTACCTTGTGTTTGTGTTTGCTGCGTGCCGTCGTGTTAGGTTTGATGTTGTCGATGTACAGTGCAAGTGACTGCCATGCCTTCATGACGACACGTTGTGCACAGTGACCTGCCATGTTTTCATGTGAAGTGTGTGGGTGAGGGAGGAGCTCCCTTGGTGTTTGGACTGGAATGAGGGAAGGGGAGGGGGGGTACTTTTGGTGGGAGGAGGGGGGGGGGATTTTTTTCATCACCACCTTTTTTTTGCGTGGGACTGAATGCAGACCATTATTATTTGGCTATATTGATGAGAGAGAGAGAAAAAAGAGGGGATTTTTTTTTTTTTTTAAAGTGTTTTTTTCAGGCAATTTAGTTTTACCAAAAAGAAAAAAAAAACTATGGAACAATCTGATGGATTCGGTCTTGAAGTCTTTCTTACAAGAAGATCACTTGTACTCCTTTTTTTTCCTCCTGCCCTTTGACCCCATGACCTCCTCCTCCCTCCCCCACACCCCCTCCCTCCCTTCCCCAACCCCCTCTGTTCCCACTGTTATCCCATTCTTTCCCATCTATCACTTTGCCTTGGACGGACTGTCAAACCTGGCTTCTGAAACGAGTCAGTGCATTTATTGTGAACTGATGGCCTTATATCGTCTCACTTGTGATAGTCTCTACTACCGTGTGTCCAAAACACATGACTCTGTTGTTTTCAAGGCGTTTCGCAGTTGGGATGTCTTTTAGTTTTTGTTGTTGTTTTGGCTGGAATGACAACTACAGGTAAAGATTCTTCCATAAACTGTATTTTTGGTATCCTATTCATTTCTTTGTTACGACAGATTTCTGCAAGTGAAAATCAGGCTGCACTTATTATGGGGGGCAAGCCATGACAGTGTAGTGTCTTGCTCTGATTTTGTTCTTTTTGTGTGTGTGTGAATATCTTTACCTGGCAAAAAAGGAATTTTCTGCAGAAGTTTCCTGGAAACTGTATTTTCTTTTTTTTTTCTTTTGCTGCTGTGGATTCTTAAACATGTGCAAAGTGCTTATTGCACATGGGATCTTATATTTTATATTGGTTATCTTTGCACACTCAAGTTTTAATTTTTTGATGTTTTTGACATTTGTTACACTCTTTTGTCTGTACATCTCACCAAACACACACAAACATATGTATTTATATAAAATAGTTATTTTGGTACTAGGTGGTATGGAGTGATGCAATACAAGGAGCATCTCCTGGACTTAGATGCTTGAGCAGAATGTTCATCATTATTGAATTATTGGTTTCATAGGTAATTGTATTGTTCGGCAATGTTGGTTCATTCATTAATTGTGTGGGCGTGTGATTACCACAGTTGTCAATCCACCGGGTGTTTCGTGGGTTGGGTCCTGTGGCCCTGGTAATGCCTTTCATCATTCATAAGTCAACTGGGCTGACAGTAGTGTGACCGATGAATTTCTCTCTCTTTATCATTGTACCTGAAAGACTAGCTTACTGACTCCGGGAGGGTTTGAGGGGAGTTGAAATGGGAGGGGAGGGGAGGGGGTAGGTAGGGGGTGTGTAGATCTTTTGGAGATGGTGGGGTGTGTGTGGGGGGGGGGGGGGGGGGGGGGATCGCAGTACATGTTGGACTTGGGATTTTCTTTCTAAATTGGTGGTGAACTCTTTCGTTGGCCAAGAATCCATTCATGTAATAGGAGGTGAAAAAAAAAAATCAGATTTTCTACATGTGGCCTCAGTTGCAGGTCAGGTCATGGAGCACCAGCTTTGAGAAAGTCAGTATTCCATCACATCCTTACCAGGCTTTTTTGGAGGGTGTGGGGGGGGTGAAAATGAGGGGGGAGGAGGGGGGGAATTCTCTTTCTTTAACTACGTATGGGGCTATTCATGTCTTGTGTCTTATTTGTTAATGACCATAATTTGTTGATGACCATAAAGAATAAGCTGGTAGGCAGACAAGTGTTACTATTTTTTTGGCTCTTTACCCAGTTTGATACACTGTGCAGACTGGCAAGTAACCTGGTCAGCCTGTCTGGTCATTGTGGGCAAAGCTGGTGGATTGTTTGACAGCATTGTGACATGGGTACATGTGGCCAACCCTCTGTCCCTCCTCAATGTGGTGCAAGTTTGTTCTCCATAGATCAGTGCAAGAAGGTGGGAGGGAAGCAAGTACCCTGAAGAATATATAAAAACGAATCATAAAAAGAGAGGGGAAATGGGAACATGAGAATATATAAAAATGTTACCAATAAATAAAATACAAACGGGAACATAACTTTGAGTCTAAGTCACTGGACATAAGGCCAAACAGCATGAAATTTATGTTTAAGTGTTTGTGAGGGGTCATATATACATATAAACTTTTATTATTCATCTGCTATGTTATTTTTTTTTCTTCTTCTTTTTCTATTCATTGACAGAACCCTGTGTCTGTGAGTGTTATTTCAGCTTGCTATTTTCAAAGGTGGAAAGGTTGATGAGACAGCACCTGAGTCTAGGTGTGTATTTTCCTGGTGTATAATACAGATATTATAGGTGTGGGTTATATAGATCCTGTATCAAATGTAGTAAAGTGCTGCTGTTATTTCCATCACCCAAACTTTCTCCAACCGTGATCCTGTTCAAACTTTTCCCCTTGATTGTTAGTATTGGAAGATGGATTTTCTGTATTCCAGACCATGTCAGTGTATGGAATTTTAGGCATGAATGTCACTGCTTCAGTTCCAGCAAAGCCTGGTGAGCATGTAGCTCAAAAGAAAATGAAATGTTTTTGGGGTTTTTTTATTTTATTTTATTTTTTTAAATGACCTCAGATACACAAACTGCTAAAAATGTTACAAAATAAAGGGAAACATGTGGATGTGAATTAAATCAACATACAATTATGATTCATCTCTTATTATTTTTATTTTCTTTTAACAAAGGGTAGGATGGCATGAAATGTAAGAGATATAACTAGCTATCTCTGTCCTGTTCTTATTTTTTCGTTCGTTTACCCTTCGGACATTGGATAGTATTTGTTGAGCTTACAGAGATCCAAAGACAGAATAATATTGAAAGTGTTTGTTTTGTTTTTTTGTTTTTTTTATACAGATGAATCAATCTCTTATCTTGAACAAGACAGGAAAATCTGAGGATTGCATTTTTCTCTTTTTTTCAAAAAAAAGGACTTTTTCTCATGCTCATTGCCACCTTGCTAATTTTCATTCTTACAGCAATTGGACACTGGTCACATCAGTGACCAGCCTGTGGTATATTAACACCAACTTTAGTGTTGCATTGTAAAGAGTTATAATCTTCACGTTTGTAATTTTGTGTTGTTTTTCAGGTCTTCATTTTTTGTGTGTGTCCTTAAAACTACCATTGATTGTTGCACTAAAAGTGTGAGGTGTGTTGAAGTGTAGACCATGTAAGGTAAAATGTAATGCTGTTGTGATCACAAAGTACTACTCTCAAGTTGTTTACAACTGGCCTTCCCCCCGCTTCCACACCCACCATTGTCTGTATCAGTCCTGTGTTCGTCGCCACTGTACTGCCATATGTCAAATCAGTTTTTGCAACAGAGTAAATGTTTGGAACGACAACTTGTGTGTCTGTTTTTAGTTTTGCTGCGTGACTGGTGTGTTTGAGTGCACATCTACGCATGTTTTCACTACTATGGTAAATATCCAGTTATGGGGGAGCCCAGTGTTTCATTACAATGGACACTGAATGTTCACATGGAAGAGGAAAATCTACAATATTTATCAGATCAAAGTAATAATTAGATGGCTGTGTAAAAATGTCAACAGCTGTGATAACATGTCTCAACAAAGTGGGAGACATTCACACATGTGTGTTTCTGCATGTGTATGTGTACACGCTTTCAAATTCACAAAGATGTGCATGTGCACACACTTATACATTTACAGTATGCATACTTGTAAATTTAAAAACAAGAACAAGCAGAAACTGCACTTCAGACCGAGTGAAATCAGCTATCTACTGAATCTTTATTCATAGTGGTCTATGTAAATTCCTTGCGCCTTGATAAAACTAATACTATGTCACATTCCTCATGATCTAAAATGGTCTGAACATTCTTTGTTGTCAACACAGAAAGATCATCAAAGACAAATCATCCGACATTTGTCATATGGACCTCACACACACACAAATTATTCACCACATAAATCGTCCACTACTAGATCACAGACCACAAGCACGCACAGATTTAATACCACATGAACCATCCACTACCAATCAGATTACAGACCACACGCACACACATTTTTTACCTCCTAAACTGTCCACTACCTATCAGATCATGAAATATATGCACACACAGATTATTCACCAGATGAACCATCCACTACCTATCTGATCATTAACCTTCACTGTCCACTACCTATCTGATCATTAACCTTCACTGTCCACTACCTATCTGATCATTAACCTTCATTGTCCACTACCTGTCTGATCATTAACCTTCACTGTCCACTACCTGTCTGATCATTAACCTTCACTGTCCACTACCTGTCTGATCATTAACCTTCACTGTCCACTACCTGTCTGATCATTAACCTTCATTGTCCACTACCTATCTGATCATTAACCTTCACTGTCCACTACCTATCTGATCATTAACCTTCACTGTCCACTACCTATCTGATCATTAACTCTCTCCATACGAACGGCGAAAGAGACGACGTTAACAGCGTTTCACCCCAATTACCATCATCAAAATATTGCAAGCGGAAGGCTCTTATACTGAAGACGTGAATGTTGACAAAGAATACCACAATTCTGACGACGGAAGCTAAAGGTTGGGTCATTCAGACACCCACTGGACATCCGAGGGGTCAGTGTAGAGGAGAAGAGAGGACTGGCCGTACTGAGTGAGTTAACCTTCTCTGTCCACTACCTGTCTGATCATTAACCTTCACTGTCCACTACCTGTCTGATCATTAACCTTCACTGTCCACTACCTATCTGATCATTAACCTTCACTGTCCACTACCTATCTGATCATTAACCTTCACTGTCCACTACCTGTCTGATCATTAACCTTCACTGCCCACTACCTGTCTGATCATTAACCTTCACTGTCCACTACCTGTCTGATCATTAACCTTCACTGCCCACCACCTATCTGATCATTAACCTTCATTGTCCACTTCCTATCTGATCACTAACCTTCGCTGTCCAGTACCTATCTGATCATTAACCTTCACTGTCCACTACCTGTCTGATCATTAACCTTCACTGTCCACTACCTATCTGATCATTAACCTTCACTGTCCACTACCTGTCTGATCATTAACCTTCACTGCCCACCACCTATCTGATCATTAACCTTCATTGTCCACTACCTGTCTGATCATTAACCTTCACTGTCCACTACCTATCTGATCATTAACCTTCACTGTCCACTACCTGTCTGATCATTAACCTTCATTGTCCACTACTTGTCTGATCATTAACCTTCATTGTCCACTTCCTATCTGATCATTAACCTTCACTGTCCACTACCTATCTGATCATTAACCTTCACTGTCCACTACCTGTCTGATCATTAACCTTCACTGTCCACTACCTGTCTGATCATTAACCTTCATTGTCCACTACATGTCTGATCATTAACCTTCATTGTCCACTTCCTATCTGATCATTAACCTTCTCTGTCCACTACCTATCTGATCATTAACCTTCATTGTCCACTACCTATCTGATCATAAACCTTCTCTGTCCACTACCTATCTGATCATTAACCTTCACTGTCCACTACCTATCTGATCATTAACCTTCACTGTCCACTACCTGTCTGATCATTAACCTTCATTGTCCACTACCTGTCTGATCATTAACCTTCATTGTCCACTACCTGTCTGATCATTAACCTTCACTGTCCACTACCTATCTGATCATTAACCTTCACTGTCCACTACCTATCTGATCATAAACCTTCACTGCCCACTACCTATCTGATCATAAACCTTCATGCACATGACTTACCACACACACCTTCTTCAAAAACACAGCATCCACTCCCTGCACAAACCAACCTCAATGCAGATCTCCAATGTTGGGACAGCAGGCGTGTTTAAATATTTTAACAACCCTGCCTTCTGTAAATTCTGTGTTTGTCCCCCCCACCCCACTCCCCACCCCCACCCGCCCCTACCACCCCCACCTTTTTAAAAAAAATTTATTTATTTCATTCTTTTCTCTTTTTTTTCTTGGTTTTTTTTTTATATATTTACTCGGCAGATGAGATCAATTCTGAGCAATGGCTGCTTTTTGTAAATGTCTTCTGACTGAGCGTTGTCTCAGCTTTTTAAAAAAAAATTTAAAACCCCACAGTAACACGTCTCTCCAGAAAAAAAAAAAACAACTCTTGGGCAAGAGGTATGTTATGTTTGGAATGGAAAGTCATCTTATAGTGTTTTACTGGTCGACTGAAAACAAAGCAATCACTGATCACAAAGGTCACCTGTGAGAGATCAGATGCTTGTCACATTCCACACACACAGCACAGGTGACTCACCATGCATATATATACCCGGTATGTAGCACAAATCACATACTATACAGATATGAGTTCACACGGACAACACACAGACAACCTACCATACAGACCTCACCATCCTATGCAAAGACTATGCATATCATACACTCTGCACCACACACACACACACACACACACACACACACCATCCACCACAATAACTACACACACTAAAAAACACAAGCTTGCTTATTTAACAAACTACTTTGCAAAGTTATAACATTAACAATGGATTTCATATGTATATATTGGATGGTTATGTGGCAGTCTGCAAGCTTAAATGCTTTTGCCTTCAATGAATGACACAAGCAAGAGTAAAAGAAATCTCTCTCTCTCTCTCTCTCTCTCACAAACACACACAAAGAAACATATACATACACACACAAACACACACACACACATACTTGCACACATTTTGACATGAATGTGCCGCAAGTGATTATAGCAAAAACAATCAGACAATTTCATTAGCAAGTCAGAAAGAAATCAACTTTGTTCAAGAGAAAAACAAAGTAAAATAGCTTTCACCATGCATAATTTACCATTAAAAAAAAATTCTGATTCAGATCAGAGCCAGCCATCCATTACATGGACCTGAAACCTTTAAAAAGAATAATCACAATCCTGTTCAGAGAATGTTTGAGGTAAAGAAACTTTACATGGGTCTGACAAGTGTCACTGAAAATGACAAGTGATGTGACAGGAAGCATGATCATGACTAGGGCTTGGTCAATGTGGAAACAAGAAAGACAGTCAGTAAAAAAAATAAATAAATAAATGAATAAAAAAGCAAAGGTTTGAAGAAGAGTTAACAGCATGCATAATCCTCAGTACACACCATACCTCCTCCCTACAGTTCCACTTCAGCTGGGCATATAAATATTATGTATATCAACAAATGTTCTTGCATCATAAACTTCACACAGAGCCCAGTCTGCTCCTGACACCCACACCAGGGATGGCCCCACCCCACCCCCCTCCCTCTGCACCCTCCTCCCACCACACCACAAAACAAACCACATCCAATAACCACAACAACAACCCTGTTCCACTTGAACAACAAATCAAAAAAACTAACCACATCAACTTGAAAATCAAAACAAAAAACAAACCACAGCCTCTCGAAAAACTAACCAAACCACACTCACTTGAAAAAAAAACAAAAACACATGCACACAAAAAACCAAAACAATCCACATCCACTTCAAAAATATAAAAAACAAACAAACCACATCCAAATTAAAAACAAAACAAAACCAACCACATCCACATTAAAAATAAAAACACACACAAAAATAAACACATCCACTTAAAAAACAAAATAAACCACACATTCACTTGGAAAACAAAACAAACATATCAACTTAACAATGCGAAACAAACCACATCAACTTGAAAAACAAAAGAAGACAAACTACATCCATTTAAAAAACAAAACAAACCACATCCTCTTACACAAAACAAACCACATCCACTTGAAAACCAAAACAAAACAAACCACATCCTCTTGAAAACCAAAATGCTGGAAAATACACATGTTACACTGCATCATCTAAACCAATGGTGTGGGCCATTCCAACTCATCTGAACAACGCACCTGAAAAGAATCACATAATTACACACTGACCCAATAAACATGTGAAAAAATAAATACACAAACACAGCTAAAACAAATGCCATCAGAGTTTAAACAATACCCCACCCCAAAAAACCAACAACAAAGCACAATATAAAATTACCCAATTATCAAAACTGCGCAGGTTGTGGAAAGAAAACAGGAAGATAGAAAACAGAAAGAGACAGCGGAAAGAAACGGAATTAAAGGGCAGAAACAACACTGACCAAAAAAATCACAACAACTAAAAAAACATCAACAAAAAAAGTTTTTTTCAGCACAGGATTTCCACGCAAGGGATTTTACCCGCACTGAAAGCGGCATCACTACAATGGGAACGGAATATGCATAAAAATCAGAAACTGTCTTTGGCATTAGTTACATGGTGCGAGTATTTATTTTGTTGTCATCTCTAATGCCCCTGTGTGCTAAAAATATTTTTTAAATATTTTTAAAAAAGGACCACAATCTTGTCAGTAGTGTTGGAAAATTCACCATGTCGGTTGAACCAATTGAAGTGAGCTATTCCATACTTCAGTTGTGGTGAGTTATTCCATTGTGGGCTTTATCACAGATGTACAGTTCCCTTCACCCTCCTCCTCTAACTGAACTTGTTCCCCCCCTCTCTCTCTCTCTCTCTCTCTCTCTCTCTCTCCCTCCACAAGCATACATCAGTATACAATCAGTCAGGCAGCAGCACAATGTCAGAATGGCACTGCTGGCATCAACATCCTCTTTCCATTCACACACTCCACACTGTCCTTGATACCTTTTACCTGATACAGAGAACATGGCGCCCACAGGTGTGATAAAGTGATGCAGTATCCTAGCTGGCAATATTCAATGATCGAATTATATACAACAAATACACCAGTGCCCTTCTCACGTCACAGCACCAGAAGCCTATGTCCAATATCCACCTGTCTTTCCCTGTCTGGGTGTTCATGTGTGAATACATGTCAACACTCTGTATGTCTGTACACTGCAGCAAAACAATTACTCCAACAAAACATCTTGTGTTCCAATGCTTCTCAACTTTTGAAAGAAACCATCTATCCAGTCTTCACTGTTATCATTATCAACATCTACCATTTCCTCCTTTTCTTCCCCTTCTCTCTAATACCACTACAGTGAAAAGACATCCGACGAAAGATTCATTCATTCATTCTGTCCAGTGTCCTCTTCAACACTTTCCCTGACCTGAATATATGAGTTGTTCTGTGACAGATCTTTTATGTCTTCATTCACAAAACACATTGCCTGTCATCTGTCTTGACATGAGTGATGTGACAGATCTCCGTCTCCCATGACGGATGAAACTGCCCGTGTCTCCTGTCAGAATCCCCTGAGAGACCTTACCTCCACCAACACAGTGAGGCAAAGCAAAAACCTGCGGCTACACAGCAGAATGTCCAGAGCAGTCTGCAGAGAGTAACTTTGCCTGAGTGCATGAAACAAGTTTGGTTTTCTGTTCTGCACAGTGCAGCAGAGAAGCCGTTCATTGTCAGATCAACTGATGTTCACCTCAACAGCCAAAGACATCTGGACTAGATTCTTTCCTTACTTATGACGATGTCCTTCGCAAACAAACAGCAATGAGATCAGCACTACAATCTACATCAGAATAAGAACAACACATTCACCACTCAGCAGATAGCCCAAATCTACCACTATTGCCCATAAGGACATCACAGAAATGCTCATGCCCAAGTCCCTATCGGTAGCAGGAGACACACAATGGCAACAGCAACTAACAGTGAAGTGTGAAAATAACAGGTCCCTGCGTCACCTGCTGTGCACCCTACAAAGCATTCACCCTCACTTCACTCAACAAGTGCAAAATACTGTTTGATCATCCAAGGAATAAGTGAACACTGACATTACCAACAAGCACAGCACTTACATACAAACAAGCAAACATAAATCTCACCACACACTGAGCAAGCATAAATAAATCAGATCTAGGAATCATGGTTTACAAAGCAACACACACACAACAGCATACACTTGATGGTTTTATCTCTGTGTGAACATGCACATGTCATACCCCTGGTTCTGGCTTCAACATCTGACACCTGATTTATACTAAGTTCTAAACTAATTGCAAAGGAGTGGGTCTTTCTGTATAAAAACCAGCTCTTTCAGTGATTCTTCTTTCCCATTCAGCTCAATCTGTCTGGAACAGTTCACATCACAATCTGTCTGGAACAGTTTACATCACAATCTTCGCCACTCTCCCTCTTCTCAATCTTTCAAAACTGGTCTGAAAACACATCTTTTTGAAAATGTCTATGCATAGGATTTCCATACCTTTCCAATGACATTCAGTTATAAGCCATGCAAACTCTGTGTGTGTGTGTGTGTGTGTGTGTGTGTGTGTGTGCGTTATTAAATAAAGGAATACGCATATTCTTTGAATCTGTTTTATGCTTTTGTATGTTAAATCATTTAATTTTTTGTGTAATTAAACATTTAATTTTTTTTCCTTTTGAAAGTAATTGCTTGTGTGTGTGTGTGTGTGTGTGTGTGTGTGTGTGTGTGTGTGTGTGTGTGTTAAATCATTTAATTTTTTTCCTTTTGAAAGTAATTGCTTGTGTGTGTGCGTGTGCATGTGCGCGCGCGTTTGTGTTTAATGTTAACTGTAAAACGTTTGAGCTCACTCAAGGGAGGAAAGCACTCAACATGTATCCGTTCATCATCATCATCATCATCATCATTATTAAAAAACAGCTTTTCTAGAACTTTGTAACTGTTTTGTGTAGTACTGTTTTGTGTTGTGTCATCTTCTCTGGGTGAAATTTGGACGGCTCTTTCCTGGCAGAGTGTGTCGCCACAAAGCAGTGCCACCGTTTTTCTGTCTGCAAGTGTACTTGTTTTTCTATCAGTGTGGATTTTTCTACAGGAACTTTGCCAGGGACAACCCTCTTGTTGCCGTGACAGGATGGGTGGGGGGTGGGGGGATGAGGGGGAGGTGGGGGGGGGTGCTTACACTGTTTGTAATTAAAAGAAGCAGTGTGATTCCTTCATGAAAAAAAAAAATCCTAACTGGTGTACTGGTTTTGTTAAAATCAGGAAAAAAAAAACTTCAGCCATATATGATAAAAAGCAACATGATAGTAACTTCCTCACACATGTAAAAACATACAATACCTTTAACAGCATTTCCAGAGTCAGGCTGATTGTAGTATAAAGTGCAGTCACGGTCACTAGGGACCCCAGGAATAAAGACGACAACATAAGCTGACGACTGCACTAAAAACACAGGGGGTGGGAGAGCCTTGCACAATGACAGGCTATTCACTTCCCCCCCAAAACCCAAAACCCCAAATCCATTCCTTCCCTTTGACAACAAGCAACCACAGTACCTATTTCCCTCTGGCACAAAGCACTGCTGGTTTTTTGAAGAGTGGCTGACAGATGTACATGCACACGGAGAGAAGCGAGAGGCCGGCATGAGAAACAGGCAGGGAGGTGCTACGAGTCGTTGTGCCACTGCTTCTGCACGTTGGCCAGGTGGTCTGACGCCCGCTGGGTGATGTTGAGGGCTGGGTGCACGGTGGCCAGACCTGGCTCCCCCATCAGGGCCAGGCCGCACAGGCCCAGGTAGGTGTGCAGTGGATCTGTTAACGCAAAAGAACTGGGTCGGTGTGCAGTGGATCTGTTAGCACAATTGTCAGTGTGCAGTGGGTCTCGTAACACAGAGAAACTGGTCAGTGTGCAGTAGATCTGTTAGCACAATTGTCAGTGTGCAGTGGATCTGTTAACACAGAAAAACTGGTCAGTGTGCAGTGGATCTGTTAACACAGAGGAACTGGGTCAGTCAGTGTGCAGTAGATCTGTAACAGAGGAACTGGTCACTGTGCAATGGATCTGTAACACAAAGGAACTGGTCCATGTGCAGTGGATCTGTTAACACAAAGGAACTGAGTCAGTGTGCAGTGGATCTGTTAACACAAAGGAACTAGTCAGTGTGCAGTGGATCTGTTAACACAAAGGAACTAGTCAGTGTGCAATGGATTTGTAACACAAAGGAAATGGTCCGTGTGCAGTGGATCTGTTAACACAAAGGAACTGAGTCAGTGTGCAGTGGATCTGTTAACACAAAGGAACTAGTCAGTGTGCAGTGGATCTGTTAACACAAACTAGTCAGTGTGCAGGAAAAGGAAAGTGTACAGTGGATCTATAACACAAAGGCCTGGTTAAGTGTGCGGTAGATGTGAAACACAAAGGAGCAGGTTAGTGTGCACTGGATCCCCCAAACCTGACTGTAAACATTACATTGTAAATGACACGAACATGTCTCTCTTTTCTATAGGAGTAACTCTTTTTTTTTAAATAATCAATACTGTTTTAAAACATTTGATACCAGCTGAAATTTCAACTTGAAAAACTGTGCTTCAAGACCAAAGGTAACACCACGCCTGCAAACAGACATTTCCCTATTTCTATCACAACAACAATCTTTAAAAATAAAAATTAAAAAAAAAAAAAAAAAAATAAAAAAAGGAAAAAGAAATACACCTACATTGTGCAGGTTAAAAAAAAATATATGCCAGACAGCAAACTAAATGCAGGAAGAAAACACAGACATATCAAGAAAGAAAACAGAATGAAAAAAATAAAACGTGAAACGAAATCAATAAGACACCCACAGCAACCTTAAAACAGGACACAGAGAGACACAGACAGACACACAGACAGACAGACAGACAGAGAAGCCAGACTGACGAACACACCAACCTGGCGTGGTGTCTGGCCACTTGGCCAGCCCCCCAGTGATGAGGGACTGTGTGCTGAGGACGAAGGAGCGACTGCTGAGGAAGTTGGTCAGATCCAGCACTCCCAGCAACTGCAAACACACACACACACCACACACACACACACAAACACACACACACACACACACACACACTCACACACACACACACACACACACACACACACACACAGCCACACCTTCACAGTTTATACAGCATGTATGATGGTCAGTCATGACCATCTCCATCAGAACAGCTGAGGAGGTAACTGCTGTCCCAATTACCTGGGGGAAAATTTGATTATAAATAATGTACACACACACACACACTCACAAGTTTGAGTGTGTGTGTGTGTGTGTGTGTGTGTGTGTGTGTGTGTGTGTGTGTGTGTGTGAACCCATAACCATCATGGCACCAGTTGTCCCTGCCCCAGTTCTAGAGACATTAAAACAGAACATACAACAGACTGAAGGATGCAACAGACAGACCGAAGGACACGACAGATAATGTGAGGGCAAAACCCCCAAACTTCTCATGGAATATGGAGTGTCATGAACATGGTTGACATCAACAAATACCACACAAAATCAATTAGGGTCATGTCAACTTCAAGGTACAAAACTGCAGCTTGACCTCGAGGAGCCATTGGCTGTGGTGCTCTCCCTTGGTTCTATGGACGACCCATTCATCAAAATAACACTAACATTCATGTGCCCCCCCCCCCGCCCCCCACGCCCCCCCTCTCCACACACTAAACAGGAATCGAACCAGGAATCACCACAGCTTGAAGCTTTAAAATCAGAGATTTCACCCCTAAAAGCCACTTATCACAGACGACCACTGTTGAAATTCTGCAGCCCATCTGGTGTGGGTGCACCAAGCAATGTCCTGCGTGTGTCTGATAGATATCTGACCACAGGAGGTGCAATTCAGACAGCAGTCATAATCCCCTGCATGTTTCGTTCATGCAGAAGATAAAATGCACCTGTTAACAATGCCAAAATCCATGTCAGCACATGAAGAGTTATGGAAACATAAACACACCCAGCAGGTACACCCACAAAAACTAGGTATGGCTACCTAAAAGGCAGGGTAAAAATGATCATTCATATAAGACTTCACTTGCAGATACGAGAGAACAAGGACCAAGAGAGTTGCAGCCCACAAACACAGACGAAGAAGAACCCTCAAAGCCTGACCAGCATGTTGGGTTTATGCGTATGTCAGGCAAGTATTCTTTTCTTTCTTTTTTTTCAGCAGATGTGGTGTAGCAGCACATATGGATCAGTCCACACACCTTGACACCCCCTTCAAACTGAAAACAGAGACTGAAGAGGAACTAACCTGAAGCGTAGCTCCGATCCAGAAGGAGTAGCAAGTGTCCACTGGCTTGTTGGGTCGCCCCTGGAAGCCAGACTCCTGACGGAAGATGCACCATCGCTTCAACCTGTGCTGCTGCTGGGCGGACAGGCTGGAGTCCAGCGCCTCCATCAGACACAGGGACGCCACGGAGCAGAAGGTGGGGCCACCTGACACCATCCCACCATCACCATCACAACAGCCAACTGCTGTCCTCACTATCTGGCCTAGAATTTCATTGTAGTCTGTAGTGGAACCCGCGAAAACGGAGTATGGCTGCCTATATGGCAGGGTAAAAATGGTCAAACACGTAAAAGCCCACTCGTGTACATAAAGTGAACGTGGGAGTTGCAACTCATGCAGAAAGAAGAAGGTGAAGAAGAAGAAGATTGTAGTGGACAGTCTTTCTTGCCCAAGTTACATCCCCACATCCCACCATCACCATCACAACAGCCAACCGCTGTCCTCACTATCTGGGCTAGAATTTGATCATAATGGAGAGTGTCTTTCTTGCCCAAGTTACATCCCCACATCACCATCACAACAGCAGAGGAAGCAACTGCTGTCCAGACTATTTGGGCTAAAATCTGATTGTAGTGGAGAGCGTCTTTCTTGCCCAGGTTACATCCTCACTCTCTCAGCCAAGAGGGTTTTAGGACAGTTGGTGTTGGGATGGTCCCCCAAAGACCAACTAGCCCCCAAGGCTGCAGCACCAAGAGCCAGTGCAATCTTGCCTCTTAGTTTGAAAGTCCTAATCCTTCAGAATCACAAAAGACTAAGTTGTAAATGATTTCCCATTGCAGTGGAGAAACCATTGAACATACAGCTCTCACTCTGCTGTTGGCCCAACTGTAAGGTTATGTCAGTTTGTGATGATCAGTGATATAAGCTGAGCATTGTTTAGCTGTATAGGTGTCCAGTCTCAGTCAGAACGCAGCTTAGCTATGTATGTGTTTACAGAATACAGAATACTTTATTTTCTCCAATAAGAGAAATTAATTTGTGATGTAAAACACATAAACAATACAAAAGAATCACAGTTGTTCAATATATGTATATAAAAGGCATAAAATGCTTACATGTTAACTTAAAGTACACCACTTACACAATAATCACAGAAGACGTAGAATAATTGTGTAATGTTAACTTGAGATAAACCACACATACAATAATCACAATCATGTATGAAAGAAGCTCATGTCAATCTGTGATATAAACTGAGCATCATATACACACAATAATCACAGAGGATATGCATATAATATCTTACTGTAATTAAGCACAAATATATAATAACAACAAATAACAATGATATTCAACAGTAACTCAAACATAAATTAAGGTCTCATATCACTCACACATACATTCTGGTATACATTTTGTGGAGTCACATAATTTCTTAAAAGATTTCAGAATGAAGATGCATTTAGTTCTCTCTGTTTTGAATTTTGGAACACAGAAGTGTTTGCCTGAAGTTGATAATTATTTGCAAGAGTACGGCTGCTGTTGCTTGAAATACGCATGGCTCTGTGCTGAATTCATTCACACTACTCTGTCTCAAATGCACAACCTTGCTGCACACATTCCCAATCTTGCTCAGCTTAGTTTTTCAGATGAGTTGATAACCAAGTCCAATGTGCAGTACACACTTAGCAAACATAAAAGAACCCACAGCAACAACAAATAGGTTATCCCTGGCTAAATAATGTCGAAAAATCATGTTCGTTATTATACCAAATACCTAGGAAGAACAGCCTGAATTTCACACAAAGAAATCTGTTGTATACATAAAGTAGGGCAATACAAAGACCAAGAAACTGTAATCCTTTGACACCAAGGGACATGGCAAAACAGACAACTCAAAGCAACAAACACATTTCTGAACAGAAACACAAGACGCAAAACGACCAAAAGACACCAAGAAAAGACAACTAAAGACAGGACACGGGCGACGAGAGGAACTCACCATGTGCCTCTGCTCCAGGCCCCTGCCCCATGCCCCCTTCGTAACTCTGCAACATGAGCCGCCAATCCATGACTACACCAACAGCCTGTGCAGTGTTTAAAGCACTGCACTTTCAATCTGATGAGCTTGGGTTTGAATCCCAGTTGTATTTGTATTTGTATTTCTTTTTATCACAACAGATTTCTCTGTGTGAAATTTGGGCTGCTCTCCCCAGGGAGAGCGCGTCACTATACTACAGCGCCACCCTTTTTATTTTTTTGTATTTTTTCCTGCATGCAGTTTTTATTTGTTTTTCCTATCAATGTGGATTTTTCTACAGAATTTTGCCAGGAATAACCCTTTTGTTGCCGTGGGTTCTTTTACATGCGCTAAGTGCATGCTGCACACGGGATCTCGGTTTATTGTCTCATCCGAATGACTAGCGTCCAGACCACCACTCAAGGTCTAGTGGAGGGGGAGAAAATATCGGCGGCTGAACCGTGATTCGAACCAGCGCGCTCAGATTCTTTCGCTTCCTAGGCGGACGCGTTTACCTCTAGGCCATCACTCCACTCCACTTACGGCTCCTTGTTGGTTATGGGTGGAGGTTCTTCCTACCTCCAAGGCCAGAAGATCAACAGACGTACTACTGTCTTTGTGTGTATATGCATGCAGATCAAATATGCATGCTACGGTCAAAAGATCAACAGAGATAACAGTGCTTTTGTGTGTGTAAGCATGCAGATCAAATATGCATGCTACGGTCAAAAGATCAACAGAGATAACAGTGCTTTTGTGTGTGTAAGCATACAGATCAAATATGCATGCTACGGTCAAAAGATCAACAGAGATAACAGTGCTTTTGTGTGTGTAAGCATGCAGATCAAATATGCATGCTACGGTCAAAAGATCAACAGAGATAACAGTGCTTTTGTGTGTGTAAGCATACAGATCAAATATGCTTGCTAAGGTCAAAAGATCCACAGAGATACTAGTGCTTTTGTGTGTGTAAGCATGCAGATCAAATATGCATGCTGAAGATCCTGCCATTCATGTCAACATTTGATGGGTTATGGAAACAAGAGTTTACCCAGCATATACGCCCTGATCACGGTTGCCTACATGGCAGGGTAAAAACATTCATGAATGTGAAAGCCCACTTGTATGCACGATTGAATATGAGAGCTGCGGCCCATAAATGCATAAGAAGAATAGGTCAACTTTCCCCTTTAATCATTTCTGTTTTCGTTTAAGTCATTGCTGAACATTTGCATAGTGTATGCACACACACACACACACACACACACACACACACACACACACACACATAGACACAGACACATACCTGACTAAATCTAACATAAACATTTTCTGCTAAAAACAGCACTAAAATGAGTTTTATCAAACCAGTATAAAAAGAAACTAAACATGCCATAGGAAAAAACAACAACTTATTATCATGCCTAACAAAAAGAAAATATATATTTATCAGCGATAACAAAGAGGAATGATTTTTATCATCATGACATTTAAAGAGAAAAAAAATCAAATATGACAAAAACAATATATTTTTCTCAAATATGACATAAAAGAAAAAAAAGACAAAGAATATCAAAAAAAAAAAAAGAATATCACCAGAGAAGACACAAAGAAATTTATCACAAATCATTAAAGAAAAAATTTTTTTTTTAAATGAAATGAATGTAAATCAGTGAGCCTGATGACACACGTCAGAGAATAAAGAGACATCAGTTACCAGACTGTTGGTGATGTAACTGATGGTTTTGCTGGTGTCCATCCCACTCCAGTCGTTCAGCATGTAACTCACGCAGCAAGCGCAGTACACAAACCTCATGTCTGTTTCACTGCCTTCAGGCACACAGCTGAAACTGCAACGCATCATCATAATGCATCATTTTCATTGTCAATATCAGGTAACATCACCATTACCTGTTACGGTTATCATCATCATCATCACCACTACTATTATCATCATATAGCATCATTATTATCTTCATTGGTATTGGCATTGCCAAATCTGCTTGTGGTTATATTAATATCATGCTTCTTACATTAACTGAGTGACAACATAAATTCAAACTATCATACTAAATTATTATTATTATTATCAATATCAATAATTCATACTTATCACTGCTACTCTTATTATCGTTGCTGTTGTTACTGTCATTGTTAAACCTTATCCTGGTTATTTAATAACAACATGCTTCTTCCATAACTCACTCACAACAGAAATTTAAATTATCATCATCAAGACCATCATTATTATTCTTACTGTTTATGTCATCATTGCTGTTATGGTCATTGCTAAGTCTGATAACAGTCATTCAATATACTGCTGCTTCTCTCAACTCACTGGCATGATAACTTCCACTGCCCTCACGATTCCCTTTAATGCACCGTGTCTTTTCATTTAACTAAAGAAATAACAACACATCTGTTAGTTTGTTTCTTAAGTAAACAAATAACTTATCTTAGAATTTTGAAAAAAAAAATTGTCATATGAATTCCTTGAATGTGACAGTAGCAGACCGATAAACATCAAAATGTGCATTCCAGTGACAAGGTAATCAGCTCATTGTATCAACCCATAACATTCACAGAAAACTGTAAAATCCATCCTCCTATATCCAACCTACTGAGTCACCTACAAACAAGAACCATCACTCAGTCATAGAGTGAGATGGAGTGACTGTCTGTCTCTATGGAAGTGAGACTGTCACATCTGTCCTTCAACAGTCCCAAATGAATCTGCAGACACCTAAGACTGTCGGGAACTCACCACAGGCATGGGAGTGGAGAGAGAACCCAAACTGTCACCATGAGATGATGTATACATACACAGGTCTGCTCACCAGTGAAATCCTAACTTGATGCGCTGCTTCCACCCCCCTTGCTTTCAGTAAAGCGTAAGCGTAAAGTCTAGTTTAGCAACTTGTGGACAAAATGCCCTTAAGTTCAAGGATTGGGTCTCAGTTTGGTGAAGGTTGCCTTGTTCCAGAGGGATGGGCCGTGGATGTCCGTCCAGGTAGGAGGTCCATCTGGCATTCCGGGTGGGGGCAAGGGGGTGAGCCCTGGCTGTATGCTGTGTGGTGAAGCCCTGGCACCACTGGAGACATGACTTTAACCCACTAAACTCAAGCACAGAGAGTTTCCTCTTATACCCAGCCCAAGAAATGGATGATGATAATGTTTATGACAAGAGAGACAGGGCAGGAGAGAAAGGAGAAGAAAAGAAGTCTGTCCGGCCCTCAAAGCGGCCTTGACCCTGCTCACCTGCCGTCTGGCTGCTGCAGACTTCGCAGTCCCTCCACCACGGCCTTCCTGTCAACCCGCCCCAGGTTGTCCCCCAGGATCAGCAGACTGGCCAGCGCTGTGTAGGTCATGGTCACATGGCCACTGTCGTAGGGGATCCCCTTGTCCTGACACTGCCCACACAACCCTTGTATTGGGGCCAGTGTGTGTGCTGTGTTGTTTTGTGTTGTGCTGTGCTGTGCTGTGCTGTGCTGTGCTGTGCTGTGATGTGCTGTGTTGTGATGTGCTGTGGTTGTGGTTGTGTTGTGTTGCGTTGTGTTGTTTTGTGTTGTGTTGTGGTTGTGTTGTGGTTGTGTTGTGTTGTGCTGTGCTGTGCTGTGCTGTGCTGTGCTGTGTTGTGTTGTGGTTGTGTTGGGTTGTCGGATTGGGTTGTTGTGTTGTGTTGTGTTGTGTTGTGTTGTGTTGTGTTGTGTTTAATTTCCATATGGAAGAATCAAGGTGTATTGTACTGTGTTGTATTATGTTGTATTGTGTTGTATTGTATTGTATTGTATTGTATTGTATTGTACTGTATTTCTGTTTGTCACAACACATTTCTCTGAGTGAAATTCAGGCTGTTCTCCCCATGGATAGCGCATCACTACAGTACAGCCCCACCTTTTTTTTCTTTTTTCTGCCTGAAAGTGTATTTGTTTCTCCTATCAAAATGGCTCTTTCTACAGAATCTGGCCAGGGTGAACCCTTTTTGTTGCCGTGTGCTTTTTCTATGTGTGCTGAAATGCATTCTACAAAATGGACCTTAGTTTATCGCCTCATCCGAATGACTTTCATCCTGACCACCACTGAAGATCTAGTGGAGGGGGAGAAAATACTGGCGAGCGTGCAACTTGATCCTGTATGCTCAGATTGTCTTGCTTCCTTGGTGGACATGTCATCGCTTGGTCATCACCCCACACATCTTGACCACTGTTATCTTTGTCAATATTATCTTTTAGCCAAAAAGCTTACAGTTCTCCATGCAATATTTCCCTGGCATAATAACAATGGTGTTTTATATCCCCCCCCCCCCAAAAAAAAAAAAAAAAAAAAAAATCACAAAAAAAAAACCCAGCGGTAACGATAATAACAAATAACTACATATGAATAGGGGAGAGAACACAAGTTTTCCTTACCGATAGAAATTAGTCAAAAGACCAATGTGTATTCAAGGGTCTTTTTGCTTTAATTGATCTACACGATGTGCGTCTTCAAGTAAGGTGCGTCGCAAGCAAAATGATGACAATTTTATGTAAGTTCACACATGTCTCTTTGTGAAGGTCAAGGTATTCGTGTCAGGGTTGTGTGTCTCATCATGGCCGTAACTCTCCGTTTTCACGTGCTCACGTTGAGCTGTGCAAGTTGTCAAATGATGTGTCCACCTCCATGTCTTCTTCGTTTCGCAGACTATGATTCTTATGACCTTCATTTTTGTTTTGTTAAACCTTATATAGCCTTGCTTGTTCAGAATCTATAAATACGACTCACTTTGCCGGAAAAAAAAGAGCTGCATAGTTTAAAAAATGAATAGAGGCTAAAAAAACAACAACAAAAAACATCAGTAATACATTGATATAGCATTTCTTTAAAAAGAATGCGAAGACATCCGTCACATAATTTATCCGTATTGTCTCAAGAAATGTTTATTTATTTACTTATTTGTTTATGTATTTATTAAAATGTTCTACTATAGCGCATATTCTTTAAGCTCTATGCATTTTACATCATGTCATTGCCAACATTGTTGCATGTTTCCATGACACTTTTCATTTCTCTTTTCCTGTCCATTTGCAGGTAACCCTGTATAACGACCACAGCAGAAAGATGTTGATGAATGAATGTAAGATTTGTGGAATGGATGTTTTTAAGTTTCTGAATGAAAATGTGTAAAAAAAAATTATTTAAAAAAAAACTAACTGAAAAAAAAAAAGATACTGAAAATATTTTTTTAGAAACAAAGTTTATCAATAGTCCAGAAAAGTCATGCTCTCCGTTTCAAAATCTGAGAATAGGAAAAAAAACTGCTATAAAGTTTACCGGGCCGTGGCTCTGAATGGCTATGACGGTATGTCAGTTTCAGTATAAAATATAGTCATGTGCTCAGTCAGTTGACATCACTATGCCAACACTGGAAAGATGTCAAAACTGAACACAGGTTAACGGCGTTTTTGTTCCCCATAACTTTCCCGACATAACTGACAGTTTCACTGACACTTGAAGTAATGCATAACTGTTCAAATAAATGAAGAAAAAGAAACAACAACAAAAATGACAGAGACATATAGTTTTATTTCAGGCAACCAGTGTAATATCCTAAATCATCACCCTACCCCCTCCTTTCATAGGAAGTGCTTTGTTCTTCTTCTCCACTGCATTAATATAAAAACTCAAGGCATTTGCCTATCTTGTTTCCCTTGAAATATTGAACTGAACCCACATTAACAAGGATCTCACCAACTCAAAACAACTGGAGACAATGAACACGTTGCACCTGCATTTCCCTAAAAAAAAAAAAGAGAATAAAAGTCAAAGAAGAGAGAACTAACTTACTAAGAAAAAAAAATTTTTTTTTTTTTTTAAAGGTGTTTTATGGCTGTTATTGTGAGTGTAGTGTTTCCCTATACGTTTCTGTACAGTCATTTTTTTCCTGTTGGATCACTGCTTGTTGTTTTTTCTTTGCACTATTATCATTGAAAAAAGGAAAACAGCAAATAACTTAATATGGTGAGTATCCTGATATCCTCCCCTCTTTATCATCATAGATGGCCCTCT